>NC_092251.1:3105000-3190000 GCF_036320965.1 Panulirus ornatus | reverse complement strand
GTCCCAGTGGTTAGGACACACGTGTGACCCCAACATCTAAGCCCCACACTACCTGCATACTAAGGTAGTAATTGACCTCCAGAGGGTGAAGTGAGCGAGGTGACTATCTATGCCTTGTGGTCACTCTCTCCTCTTCTTCTTCCTCCTCCTCCTCCTCCTCCCTCCATGTGGTCAGAACAGTCTCCTTGGTGTAGCTGCTGCTTCTGTCGAGCACGTGTGTGTGTGTGAGGATTCTTTAGGTCCCCGCCTTGCATGGGCCCTAGTCATCAACGGCCAGCCCTTGGGGTGTCATTACTGGCACAGATCAGGTGTGGTCTTCTCAGTGTACCGTTACTGGCACAGTCTGGCCAGTGTGTGACAGTATGTATGATCTCTTTTAGGTGGATGTGTGTAGTGTGTATGATGTGAATTAATGATGCAGGGTGACAGTTTCCAGTCTACTGATGATATTAAGTCGCAATTTCTGCTACCACTCCTTATATTGGTATTCGTATGAAGATCTGTTTTTACGTAATGAGGTATCTTGATCAAACGCACTGATCCGTTTATCGTATTAAATGGTTCAGGGTCTTACTTAACGCACTGGACACTTTGGGGACATGACTGTGCAGCTTTTCATTCTAAATCCTCAGTACGTGTCTCACCTGTCGCAAAAGTATTATACGAGGACTAAACAGGAGAGAGAGAAAGAGAGAGAGAGAGAGAGAGAGAGAGAGAGAGAGAGAGAGAGAGAGAGAGAGAGAGAGAAATTTAAAAAAAGGCTAGGGAAGATATATGAAGGAGTGGAGGGAAGAAACTACATGAGATAGGAGTTAGGGAACTGAGATTTGGTTAGTTTTTCGCATCTGCAGTTTTTATAAGGTAGACCATGCCATCATGGAACTATGATGATCATAATTTTAATCATCTCAGATTCTATAAACAAAACATACGTGAGAAGTTTGCTGTAACAATAGAATGGATATTCACTATTCATAGTATCTCAGACACTATTTAATGCGAATCCCAGTCCTTAATGAAACATATCCCAACACTATGTATACTTTCAACTACTTTCCCGGCGAAACATCCAGGAAAACAAATCACAAGGTCACTGGAATCCTGGCTTGTCTGCATCCGTTGAAAGAACGCGGGATCAAGTTGTTTACACAGGACCTGCTCCCGATGAAAGAGGGCGAGAGAGGAGGAGAACCGAATGAAGGCTAATCTTAAGGTTCTCTCTCTCTCTCTCTCTCTCTCTCTCTATATATATATATATATATATATATATATATATATATATATATATATATATATATATATATATATATATATATATATCTGCTGATGGGAGGAGTCCGTGTCAGCTGGACACGAGGGTCTGGGAGGTAGCAACACCGCTGGAGAGGAGCAGCAGCGGCAGCCGCAGAAGCTTCCATCCCTTCTATGACACGATACATTAACACGACGCTTTACCAACGAGGTTCTTAAAGCTGAAGCAACCACCAGCTGCCCTCTGGCCAAGGTCACAGTCTGACTATCATTATGTGATGTCTGTGATGAAGATATTCTCACTCCATAAATCATCAGCCATGAACGATGCGGCATTCACCATTTGTGTTGATACCGCTGGTCTTTAAGACGATGAGGTACTGGATCCGAACATATTAGATGTTTATGATGACTGAGATTATAACTGTTTGTCTCTAGCCTTTGGCTATCAACTCCTGCTCATGATGTAGGGCTGTCAGGCTTCACGATTGTCGACAGTGTTTACCTGATGGCTTCTCTTAATCTCACCAACGTGAGCGATTTTTATGTATCGGTATAATGGTTGACTTTAACCGTACAATTCGTATATACTTTGTCATATTCTTCAACAAGGTGTTCTCAGACTCCGCCTGCAGGAGGTTACAACTTTGGCGAAGCAGCATCACTGGAACTCCAGTCCCGTCAGGGAGCTTCTCATTCCACTGGAATGCATATTTCTCAGCCACAAGGAGTAATGCAGCCTTTAGAAAGAGGTCCTGGGTATTAACAGGACTCTTTCATAAAAATCATTCCTTAGTGAGGTGCTCAGTGTGCAAGACTTCAACGTACTCACCAATTATGGGCTAAATTCCTTCATTATTGACTATGGGACAATGTGGCCTATTCCATCTCTTGCAAGCGGTGTGGTACCGGGAACAACACTTCCTACTCGTGTCCCTGATCCTCACAACCAGTCTTGTGACACGTTTGATCTCCTCTAAACCCTCTTCGATATCACTACACAATATCATCCTAACTGGGATACTCTGATCACACTCTAGTATTGCTTTCATTTCTTTTAACATCCCTCTCTTCTGTTTCCCTCCCTGAATAGCAACTATGGTACTACTGGATACTTAGGTGAACTAATCTGCATGACTGTCTTTGTTGCTCCTCGCGTGTTGGTTCTCCTTGTGGAGAAAGTATAACACACACACACACACACACACACACACACACACACACACACACACACACACATATATATATATATATATATATATATATATATATATATATATATATATATATATAATGAACTCATAAACCATAAACCAACACATAAAGCCTATATCATAATCACAGAGCCTCATCCTCAAACAGACTCTCAAGACAAATAAAATATCCAGAGATGGACTCTTAAAACCAAGTAGCCACCAAACATTTTCATACATTCCACAAGGACGTTTACTCCTTTAAACTCTGAGAGGGGAACGTTAAAAGCCCCAACCCTCCGCAGCTCTCGATAGTATCGATAAAAAAAGGGAGCTGAATCACAATACGTGCACCATAAGAGAGTCGACCATTCGTCATATGAGGGTGGATGTGCGTTGTCATTATCATGGGTATAGCTAGGGGAAGCAGGACAGACGTGTGTCTCCACAGCTGACGTGTGTGTCGTGCCTCTCTCTCTCTCTCTCTCTCTCTCTCTCTCTCTCTCTCTCTCTCTCTCTCCCTTTTCATAACCCCCGCTTACATTTTTAACTTGTCTAATTTCCAGGTTCATCGCTCTCCTGGTACTCTCACCAGTTTCTCCTCTTCCTCCTACCATTCCTCCTCCGCCTTCTCAACGCGCAGGGACTAATATCCAGCAACATATAAAGTAAATACTTGGAAGTTTGCGTCTGCATACAGCTTCTTTGAATTCCTCCCTGTAAAGACCCTGGAGGCGGGCAAGTTATCAGTGCTATGAGATGAAGCCCAAGCACCCGGCGGGAGAACGAGGAACATCCTTATCACGGTTGGAGAACATTTTTACCTTCTTATCGAGGCTGAAGAACTTATATAGCGCGCCCGTAATGAACTCTCGCTAAAGGGAAACTTTATCTGCGAAATGAAGGTGGGTTGAGATTTCAGTGGCATGCAAAGTAGCCCAATTACTTGTCTTGATCACTGGGAACAAAATCAACTCGCTGGTGCTGAGTGTTCTGAGGGAGGGCGGAAAAGATGAGGACAGAGGGTATGGTATGAGGGAGCGGCTGGGGGACTCTGGTTGAGTTTGGGGAGAGAAAGAACGTGACAATGAGGAAACAAGGCGAGAGGAAAAGAAAGGAGAGATGCTGGGATACATGGAGAGAGAGAGAGAGAGAGAGAGAGAGAGAGAGAGAGAGAGAGAGAGAGAGAGAGAGAGAGAGAGACTAAATAGTTCCATTCTCATCATGAGGAATACTGTGTAACCTCCTACATCACCAAGGGCCCAAATAAACGAAACTTTAAACGGTCTGCTGACTTCAGAATCCCCAACTCGCATAAAAGAAAATAACTCTACTATTTTAAACACTTGTCAGCATAACTCTTCGCACATCCACTGTCTCTCGCACCGACCGTCTCCATTCATCACGGTTGCAAAAAAACAAACCATCTTGACCTCAAAAATCCAGATTTGTAAACATGTAGACATCTGGAACATTAAAATGACATCTTAAGCTGAGGTGTGTAAACATCAAGAACGGACATAATCTTCTACATCACACCAGAAGCCCAGTTATATAAACTAAGGACTCATTAAGACATCTGTACGAATTGTAAAGGGAAAGCAGATAGTGATATCACCCAGAGCTGAGGACCCAACCACTTGAGCTTATACAGAGGATAAGATGAAAAAAAAAAAAAAGGCTTATAAAACCCTTAAATTGTCGATGTTGAAAGAGTTTTGCTAAACAAATAATGTTTGAATACAAACTGATGCTTCTGAATCACTGTCGGCACATCGGAAACCTGTTCAAAGATGATTTAGAATCCGAATAAACAACCTGTTCAAAGATGATTTAGAATCCGAATAAACAACCTGTTCAAAGATGATTTAGAATCCGAATAAACAACCTGTTCAAAGATGATTTAGAATCCGAATAAACAACCTGTTCAAAGATGATTTAGAATCCGAATAAACAACCACCGAATGAGAAACCTAGAAGCACGGATTAAGATTAGGTTTACAAAGACGAGGTTTCCGACTCCGAGTCAACTTGAGCGAGTCAGAAACCTGAAGCGCTTACAAAGAGGCTTCTGAATCATCACCACCACCACCAACACCACATCAGAAACCTAGTCATGTAAACACGAGAGATTTTGGCGACCGTCCCTGTGGCTGGGGTCACAGGTGGCCTCGGCCCCCAGCCAACACCAGCTGCATACGAAGGCGATAACTGACCTTCAGAAGGTGAGGTCAGTCCAGACACTGTCTCGCCTCAGTGTGGTAGCGGTACGAAGCAACCACACTCTCGCTCAGTTCATTTCACAGACACCAGAGAGAGAGAGAGAGAGAGAGAGAGAGAGAGAGAGAGAGAGAGAGAGAGAGAGAGAGAGAGAGAGAGAGAGAGAGAGAGACCACCACTACCGTTAGGATGCTAACAGAAGAAAGCTAGAGCGTTGTGATTACTCTGAAGAACATGCAGAAAAGTTGTTCCAGAATATGATGTAAATCATCAATGGTGGGATTACATAAGATTATAGAGACTTAGTGATATAATCACACGAGGTTGCATAGATTATTTTCAATGCTTGCATGATCTTGGGGAAGATGGGAGGGAGGGAAAGAAGAACGAGAAGTGAAAAGAGACGGTATGACGGTTAAAAGAAAACAAAGAAAGACATGGGAAATATAAGGGTGAGACAACAGAATATGAATGAGGAAAGAGAAGACAAATGGTAGAGGTTTAATCAGCATTCCTCAGAAGTATTCCACAATGATCCTCTACTCAAAGAGAAGATTCGAAGAAGCTTTGAGTTATTCTTGGAAGCCTTGTACAACTAGCTTGTTTCACAGATACTGACCTAAAGGGAATCTGAATACCTTTCTCTGGTTAAAGAACTTCTGGATACCTTTCTCTAGTTAAAGGACTTCTGAACACCTCTCTCCAGAGTTAGATATAAAATATAATCCAGAAAACAAACTGCTTGTTTGAGATTTCTTCTGATTTATCGACTATATATATATATATATATATATATATATATATATATATATATATATATATATATATATATATATATATATAAATGTCGACCTGAACTGCCCTAACTATTCATTAACGTCTCATTCACGAGGGTAAGACCTAGGTATTATGATTCGACCTTGATCATGATCATGCTCAAAGGTCGTAGTGTCATGATCATGGGTTCTACAGTGATCCTTAAGGGCCCTTGCACCTTAATGCTCAATGGTTCAAGTATTGTAAAGAATGAAGCAATAAGGGATTTTTGAGGAATAATGCAATATGGAATTGTCAGGAATGACGTTAAGGAAAATATATGAACGTACGGTTAACGGTATTCTCTGGAAATAAGGTGGTGTGTACGACTCTCGGCTATTTCATTTCTTGGAAGGGTTGAAAAAAAATCAAAATGTCCTCAGTATGTCTTTATCCGGATTTGCTTACAAAATAGGAAAAGATAAAGAGTTCCCACTGCGAGAAATATTCCCCTCCAGGAAAAAGAATAAACCACTCGCTCCTTAGCTTGTGCGCTGATACTGCTGAGAAAGATATAAGGCCATGCAAAGAGAATAATCAAGTGAAATTAATCATAAGGGTCACTGCAAATTATCGAATTAACATTAATATTACTTCTGAACATACATTAGAACATGTTGATTTCCTCTGAACCAAAATATATCAAGAATTCTACGACTTCTGTGCCAGTGGTGTATTCCACTGGCATTTGAAGAAATATCAAGGCTAACAAGAATACATAAGTGGAGTTCTCCGTATATATATATGCTGTTTTGTTCATGCCAGAGTCTAACGAAACTTCAATGAAATAAGATTAAAACAGAACTTAAAACCCAAGACGCTCGTTCGCAAAAAGAAATTCTGATCGCCGTCTTTAACAAAGTTTATGTAATGTGGGACTAAACTTTTAAATGAGGCCTGCAAGCAATAAATCCACGAAATGAATAACAAAATTGCTTGCGCCAGTGATGGTCTGTATTATCGCGGGGCTTAATGTATTAACAACACTGTTTGTCTCTCGCTGAATACTCATGAACCCCGAGCAAAGAAGTTGGGAAATATTCTCTTTGTGTTGAGATTCTCTCTCTCTCTCTCTCTCTCTCTCTCTCTCTCTCTCTCTCTCTCTCTCTCTCTCTCTCTCTCTCTAGCTCTGCCTCGTGGCAATATCTCGCCATAAATATCCGTAGGTACGTGCTTACCACTCCCTCCCTCTCTCTCCCTCTCCCTCCCGAACTGATGAGAGGAGCCCGTTAGCACCATGTCTGCTGGACACGACACCTTCTTGGTGCCAGCACCAGCGGAGAAATAGCCCGCCCTGGGTGAGACGGCACATTAACTCGACGATACACGCGATTAAAGGTGAGGGGACCGGAGACTGTCCACTACAAGGTCACACAAGAGTGAGATAACGTAATGACCTAATTTGAGTAACTAACTCTCCTCCACCGAGAATATCTTCTTTTGAATGTCCCCCTCAAATAATATCTTTTTACTGTATCCACTGACAGAATATCTTATTTTCACTGTCCCTCAAAGAGAATACCTTCTTTTTACTGTACCTAATAGATAATATCTTTTTATTGTCCCACTTACAGAATATCTTGTTTTCACTGTCCCTGAAAGAGAATACCGTCTTTTTGCTGTCCACCTAACAGAATATCTTCTTTTTAGTGTCCCAAATAGAGAATACTTTATTTTTCCTGTCCCCTCCTACAAAATATCTCCACTGGAGAAGACTTAAATATCATTATTGTCCTCAGAGATTTATAGAAATTTGGTGAATATTTTCATTTTAATATTCATGTCACAGACAGAAAGTTCCTTAAGTTCTCCAATCGTATTTTACAACATATATATATATATATATATATATATATATATATATTATATTTTCTTTCAAACTATTCGCCATTTCCCGCGTTAGTGAGGTAGCGTTAAGAACAGAGAACTGGGCCTTTGAGGGAATATCCTCACCTAGCCCCCTTCTCTGTTCCTTCTTTTGGAAAATTAAAAAAAAATAATGAGAGGGGAGGATTTCCAGCCCCCCGCTCCCTCCCCTTTTAGTCGCCTTATACGACACGCAGGGAATACGTGGGAAGTATTCTTTCTCCCCTATCCCCAGGGATATATATATATATATATATATATATATATATATATATATATATATATATATATATATATATACATATATATATGAACGGTGAGACGTAAGAAGCTCATGAAAGGGTCTTTCGATTACATAATAATAATAACAACAATAACGACAACACCAACAAAATCAACCCAAGTAACACGTTGTTTGAGATAGGTCGCACTTATAACAGTGCAGAGGAAAATATTACACCTCCGTCTTCCCTCAAACAGGGTCAGTCTAGCAAGGGTAAATAATGTCACTTCATCTCATTTGGACACCGGTTCAATAAACCAATCATCGAAAAGACAATAAAACTTTGTAGAGATTCGACCCTAGCTCAAGGGACAACCAAGTGTGAACACTTCGATAAATGATCCTGACCCCAGAGAACCGGACTCTCTGCTAAGATCATCCCTACGTATACCAAACCTATGAAGTCAACTAGGTAATTACCGGGATACTAAATAGCCCTGGCCCTAATTTACAAACGCATGATTAGGGGGGTTAATTTCTGCGATCAACGTCATCAGCCTCGGCTTTCAACTCCAGTGTGCCAATTAACACAGAGAAAATTATGCTTAGAGGAAAAGAGAAGTACGCGGGATATTCTGTTTCCTGAATTATGATATGTGACTCTCACTCTCTCTCTCTCTCTCTCTCTCTCTCTCTGATGGTAACACTGGAACACTGGACTAGACCAGGAGCTTGATGGTGTGGGTATATTGTTTGTTGGAGAGAGAGAAGTATATCGACAAGTACAGACGTAAGAAAAAGACAAAGCTCAACAAGAACAGAATCTGAGATAAAAAGTCTTGAAAAAAATCAAAAAACGTCACGACACCTCAAGGAGGTGTAGGGGCGTGGAACAGAAGACTCTGCACAACAACAACAACATCAACAACAACAACAACAATAACACATCAAGAAATAATACACTGCGTTCAGGGAGCATTTATAGGTTGTAGATGTAGCAAGTTGTCGCTTCTGAGAGAGAGAGAGAGAGAGAGAGAGAGAGAGAGAGAGAGAGAGAGAGAGAGAGATTCCCACTAAACAAGAATCCTAAAGGCTTGAAAACTAGAGGCTGAAGGACATGTACGTGGTGAGGGGACATCGTTTCCATCTCCTCCTCCTCCTCCTTCTCCTCCTCCACCAGGCGTCTGGACACCTACCAGCAAATACCAACCTGACGGAGGTGTTTGACCGAAGTTCCGACAATATATGTTTCTTGGGTTCCTACGCTTCTTTTCTCCTTCAGGCATATTGTGGTCTCCATTCACTGTTACCTATAATCCGGCCGTGTCTTAGGGCGGCCTGGGTACGGGACTGGTTCGGTAGTGCGGTGGACCAGGTCGCTGACCGGGCCAGCATACCTGTAGCTTTCCCAGGTACTGGGGAGGTGACCCCGATGTACAGGCTGGCTCGCCTAGCCTAGCTCAGCTCGCTTGCTCGGGACTTTGCAGCATTACCTTCCAGAACTGGTGGCGCCCCGCCCACCATTAACATGCCATCCAGGCTCCTGACAACGCCCTCTCTCTCTCTCTCTCTCTCTCTCTCTCTCTCTCTCTCTCTCTCTCTCTCTCTCTCTCTCTCTCTCCACTCTGCATTCACCTTCATACGAAATAATAAAGTAACGGTTACATCTAATTCTTTAGAGGAGAAAGAAGTGGTGAGGTTCCTCGAATTATATGCAGATAGATGACTTATAAAAAGATTACCTAATAGGATTCAAAGTCTTAACTATTTCTGTCATCTCTATCTGTCTGTATGTCTAGCTATCTAACTCTGTCAACCTATCGACTTATCTAAATATCTACTTATCTACTGCACCCATTTATCTATCTTCACTGCACTCCCAGTTTAACGAGCTGTATAAGGTATACGTATATACACATCCATTGGTACATCACACACACACACACACACACACACACACACACACACACACACACACACACAAGCAAACAAACAAACAAACACATCAACTCATGGCTAGTTCCTCGAATCCTATGCAAACAAGTCTCATAAGATAATGACCCAAAAGGCTTTTATTATAAAGTCTCAAGACACTACAAGGAGATTAATATGTCGCTAGAAATCCAGATGAATATACTTTAAGGATATGAGCTTAAAGCTTAAGAGTAGAAGAGGCTTAGGAGCGTTTTGTACAGCTATTTAAGTACATGGTTAAAGAGGCTTCAGATTATCTTTCTCTCTGGAGTTAAGTAATTTATCATTTCTGTTTCTCAAGGTTAAGCTTAAGTTCATATTGACATAGTATTCTTGTCCACTATTCCATCATTTTAAGGAATAATATGAAGGCTTTACGATATGGGTGTATATGTTTTCGGGATTTACACTCTCCTGAAGCCAACTCACAGACCCCTCAACCAGTTTCAAACACAGCTTAACCTCATTGCTCACATTCCTTCCCGAAACTCATACACCTTTCACCCCACCATATCCTCACTTTAAGTCTTACACACATTCTCCACCTCACACAAGGCCTCAAGATTCTTCAAACGAAACCTTATTTCGCTTCATACGATCCCCTTGCCTCTCTCTCTCTCTCTCTCTCTCTCTCTCTCTCTCTCTCTCTCTCTCTCTCTCTCTCTCTCTCTCTCTCTCTAGCATTGCATAACATCAACCTCACCATATCCTATAACAACATATGCTAAATGACTGATCCAGAGTTTCATGCATTTTCATTTAGATAATTACAGCGTATACATCATTAAAATCACAAAGCTTGTGGGAGATTCCACTTGAATATATATATATATATATATATATATATATATATATATATATATATATATATATATATATATACACGGTGTGTGTGTGTGTGTGTGTGTGTGTGTGTGTGTGTGTGTGTGTCTGTGTGTGTGTATTTGAATATCAAATAACAATTATTGCTTTAGCATCAAAAATGAACCAGAATGTTGACGTAATGGCTATAGAAATCCTCGGCGCCAACGGTAAAATAATAATCATCAGTAAGTGTTTCGCCACTCAAAATTAATTAGGACTCAACTCATTATACGTTCAATATTTTCGTAATATTTTGATGAAAAAAAGAATGTATTCGTGATAGTGATTGGCGGAGTTTTGTTTTAGATCTCTAATTAAGGTGAAAAAATACTGGTTTACGTATAAAACCGACCTCCTAAAAAATGAACGCAACCATGAAAGTTAAAGACGCTAAAATACATATTGCTAAGAATTCGGGTAATCATACATGTAGTTTTGATAAGTCACCTTCGGCGAGGCTGTGTCGCCGTCGCTGAACGAAAAGGACGAGTCTCGTTGAGGAACTTCTCACTCAAAATGAGTACATTATTTCCCTACTCCTGGCTGCAACGTAGTTTTCAAGCTATAGGAGGCCCAGTTAAGTTTTATGATGAGTCAATATATATATATATATATATATATATATATATATATATATATATATATATATATATATATATATATAATCATGAGCCTAAAATAATGTCTTATCAAACATCTCATTCTTACTTTAAGACATGATCCTCTACCACTGTTTTCCAAAGATGGTTCCCTTTCCCTCTTATGTCCCCTCGATAGCAGCTGAAAAACGTAATTACTCAACAAGCCAAGGTATCCCATAAGTACTATGTGACCAATGGCAACTGAAGAAGTGAGTAACTGTTACGTTTGTTTTCATCCGTACACAGCAAAATTTAGGAAGTCTTTTAACTTCATAAGATTTTGCCAGCAGGTACGACCTGTCATACTTATTAAATCGTGTTTTTCACTACCATGAAGCTCATTCATTTTTGTCCTCCTCTCTTTAATCTTCTACCTCTATATCCTCCATTTTCTTGCGTTTCATATCCAGATATTCTGAAAGCGAGTTTAATATTTGAATGTCAACTGCATAAGGACTCCAACACAAACTGTCAAAAACTAAGCAAAAGTACTTCTCAGTAATATTTCAGTTTTCTTAGTATCTCACTTTAGTTGTAAATAATCTTCCTGATTCTTCATGGTTACCTTGTTAAGGTATCATGAAAAATTCTTGTAAAAACATCGTTTCAAATTTCTAATTTATTTCCGCTCTTTCACGTCCGAACCGTAAACAAAGCAGAGACAAACGATGCCATATATTTACCTCCAGTTGGGTTGTTACTGAGAGAAACTATATCTCAGAACTTCGAGTTTTTGTCTTGTTCTTCCAAGCCCCAATTCACCTGTCCCTACAAAGTGCTAGTGGGGAAATAGGTTGGGGAACAGCGGTTCAGGTTTTCCAGGCCATATATATAAAATTTCATCACCGATACGTCAGTATTGTAGTTTTCTTAAATTCATAAAGCATCCTGCACTATATATATATATATATATATATATATATATATATATATATATATATATATATATATATATATATATATATCCTATAGCTTACGGTAAGATGCCTTTGGACGCCCTTAAAACTTCCAGAATTGAAAAATGAAAAAAAAAGAGATCAAAGATTGGTATCGGACGACTACTTTGGTTGCTAAAGTCAAACTCGACAGTAAAATGTCATCTTAGTCTTCTTATCATTCTTTTTGATATCACTTGATGTAAGTTACTACCAAAATGCAGTACGAGTGAGCACTGCTGTCTCTACAACTGTACAGCTGAGCAATCCTAAAGGCACGTACAGAAATATGTAAATTATTTTTGTACTCAGCAAAATACTTGCTAACGTCATTCGTTCTAATAAGAACATACGGGAGAGGGGATAAAAAGGACATTCACCCGAATGTATGTATACTCGCACATTATACATTTACACATACCGAAAAAATTCACCTACATATTTTCAGAAGTTTGAGACTGAATCTTAATTGATAAGGCAAATCTTAAGACACATATCGACACTACACCTTCACATTAAGCTTACATACCAACATGCCATGCGTACATTTGCATGTATACACGTAAGCGTTTCCTTAACCTCCTGCTCCAGGATATCTTCCACCCCCTTCCCCCATTCCTGTAAGCTTTCCGCAGCACCTAGGAAGCTAGCCACGTCTACAGGACGAAATTACTCCACAAGAAGTACAATGCTGAGTTATGTAGTTTGTTTGTTTTGTTTTGTTTTTTGGTAGAGCGACTGCACGATAAATGAGTACATCTTCAGTGTCTTCAGTATGGAACTTCTCATGGGGATAATTGGTCTAGTGATGAGATGACTTGAAAGAGGTAAGAAAGAAAAAAAATGTTATCAACTAACCAATAACGAACATAACACAGGTAACGAATTCTCCATCGTGTCAAAGTCTTCAAGTGAGTTATAGGGATGAAAAATATAACCTTTACGACAGTTAAGTTTCATCCGACCTGTAACAGAATTCCGTGGTAGCGGACCACACGCCGCCACCAGGTGTCGAAGGTCTCCTTAATTTTTCACACCTTCAGAGACTCAGCTCACGAACAGTGTCCCCTGCCTTTCTCCAGTGACAGCTCGGCACCTGCTGCTCTGCCAGTGTATCTATACGATATATATATATATATATATATATATATATATATATACATATATATATATATATATATATATATATATATATATATATATATATATATATATATTGCTTTGTTGCTGTCTCCCGCGCCTGCGAGGTAGCGCAAGGAAACAGACGAAAGAAATGGCCCAACCCACCCCCACACACATGCACACACACACACGTCCACACACGCAAACATACACACCCACTCATCCCAACGTACACACATATATACACACACAGACACACACATATACACACATGCACACAATTCACACTGTCTGCCCCTACTCACTTGGTATACATGAAGCTGTTACACATCTCTGCAATCTTTCGTGCATAGCTTAAGCCATTCCTCTGCTCAAATGAACAACTTTGCCAGTTGATTACAACACAGGATATGGTTTTCTCTTAGTCCAAAGGATTGTCTGGATTTCCACACCGATCTTACGTTTACCCTTCGTTTTGGTTTATTGGGTTTCTCAAAGCTCAGGCCTTGTGAGGGAAGTGAAGTGCGAGCAAGGCAGAGTAGGAAAAGGATGGAATCGTGTAAGAAGAGAGAATAAGCAAGAATCATTTTCCGATTACTCATCCGAAAATAAAGTTTATTTGGTTATGGCTCACCATTTTCAATAATTCTTATTCGTTTATGTTGATAACAGTAAGTTAATGAATAAAACAAAACTGCATAACTCGAAATTGGGAAATCGAGTTCTCTCTCATACAGATTTTCCTTCAACAAAAATATATTCATTGCTTTATGTTATGCAGTTCATTAAACCGTGTCGAGAGTTTGGCTCACAATGGCCATTGTTCCAAGTGCATTCATCGCCACTGGCAAGTCACTGAGTAGCTTTCGTATTTGCCTCACAATGTGAAGGTTAATAAGACCGTAAGCATTAATAGTGTATCACAGAGGCATGCCTGTCCCTCCCGAGACTAAAAATACATACTGGAAATACAGCACTGATATATATGAATATATATATATATATATATATATATATATATATATATATAGAGAGAGAGAGAGAGAGAGAGAGAGAGAGAGAGAGAGAGAGACCTCACCAACGATATGTGTAGGTTTCTCCTGTGTGAAGTAGCGCGTAATCAAATATGCATGTGTGTGTGTGTGTGTGTGTGTGTGTGTGTGTGTGTGCACGCAGTCACAAAGGCAAATGTTTAGTCTGTTTGATTAAGAGTTGTACTCGAGAATAATCAAGGACCAGTTGAATCGCCTGAACGTCATTATATATCTAACACTTTTCTAATCCTCTCGTCGATGGTGCTTCTGGGTCTCAGCCACCTACTCAGAACAGTCTCCTCGTCTCCTCTTAACAAAGTCGATTATGCAGAAGGAGATGAATAATTAATGTCATTCGACAGCGTTAAGTACGTGTGAAGGATGTTCGCCATCTGTCGATACCTTGAATAGGAGAAGTGCATATGTAAAGTACTTTTGTAGTTTTTTACGATCGTTATCGAGAGTTCAGACGCAAAATAATGTTCCAAGTGGTATTTTCGACACGAATGGTGAAAGAGCTCCCTGGATGTATCATTATGATGATGCATTAATTTTCCCAGCAGTTCACATTCTTCAGTTCATCCTCATACCTACACTTCCTTTCCTTTCACAAAGTTCACTTCCACGGTCGTATCCGCAAAAGGATGTCTCCCTCCATCTAGAATTCTCTTTCCATCTAACACTCTCCCTCCAGTTACTCTTCCCTTTCCTTCTAACATTCACCCTTCAGCTACACTTCTCTTTCCATCTAACACTCTCCCTCCAGCTACACTTCCCTTTCCAGCTATCTTTCTCCCATCAGCTACACTTCTCTTTCCAGCCATCACGTTCCCAGTAACTCCTTCAACTTGACGCCTAACTCTCCCCTTCCCGGAGCGCTTCATCACTCACTCTGCTTCACTATCTTGTCTCATTCTATTTACGCTAAGTATTGAGGATACTGTTACTATCCTTCAGCGTAAAACCTCGTCAAAGACTAACAGGCCGTCTGACATATCTCCCTCCCATGTACCTACATATACTGTCATCCTTCAGGTAACCTCGTCATCGACTTCCAGGTCGTGTTATCTGACCTTCCTATCATATACTCTGTTGCCTGCCCTTCCTATGTATTGCTGTCGGGCAGATACTCCCATCATAGTCCATCATGTCTTCTGGTATTTGTACGTCCCATGTACACGAGCGTGATCCCATATACATACAGTCCTCTATAGCGCCCATCTTCCCACTAAGCCACCGCCCGCATCACTGACAACCATAATGGCACTTGTAAATTAATTCTGATCGTTCCGGGGATGGTTGGCTAGAAGGCTGCGTACTAACTCCGTCTGCGTATATTGGTAAAGCGACACCAGCGCTCCAGGGAAGTAGCGGCAGGCGGCTTATCTAATGAATTACCTTTAAGATATATCTTGAAAGGTTGACGCATCTTCCAAAAGATGACGGTGTAATTATATTAATTTTCTCCTTAGCCTCAGGCATTCATTGTTTACGTCGCTACTCATACGGAGGACATTAAATATCAGAGATGAAAATACGTACCCCTAGAATATAATTAAAAGCTTTAAGAATTTATCTTATGCACTTAGAATAAATATGTTATATAATGCCTCTAACTTTTCCATTCGCTTCAAGACATATATAAATGTAATTGGATGCAAACATTTCAAGGACATTTTCTTCTAGTAATCATAACTTTCACGTGATCTGAAGACCTGCTGGGGATGTCTAGACTTGAGAGAGAGAGAGAGAGAGAGAGAGAGAGAGAGAGAGAGAGAGAGAGAGAGAGAGAGAGAGAGAGAGAGAGAGATTCTGGCTTATGGAATAATCTTCCATTGTCTATCAGAAAACGTCCCATTGTCATTCAGAAAAAGAAGTACTGATTGGCAGACACTTGTAAGGAGGCATTTTCCTTGGCAACTGGTATCACCCATAATCCTCTACTGTATCATTCTATCAAGTTTCTTAATTCTTTTCGGCAAAATTATTATAAATCAGATACCGTAGTGAAGTTTTCACATGATTTATGGCACTAAGAGTTATTTTACAGTGTATCTCTAGAATAACCTGGTAAAGAATTATATGTAAAACAGATCATAACCCCTACAAAAACATACAAAACTAAGATTGATATTCATGGTTAAAAGGCCTGGGTTAACATATGAAATACTACACAAGTCTCAGTACCACTTATAGGAAAATGATAATTAACAGGACGGATCAGGAAAAATAAAACCATTGTACTCTCTCTCTCTCTCTCTCTCTCTCTCTCTCTCTCTCTCTCTCTCTCTCTCTCTCTCTTTCACGAGACCCAGAACTCCACGTTACAATGAATGACACTTCACAAGTCGTATAATAAACAGCAAAAATTCCACCCAAGGCAAAATCCTCAAGCCTTCCACGAGTAAGACTTCCCATAAGGAGAGTAAAGAATGGCCGGCGGGGATTGGAGTGGCAGGCAGCCGAATAAAGAAAATCTTACGATGTTATTGGGCATTACGACGCTTCACTGATGCCATAAAAAAAACATCGATTCACCTTCGGCAGTGAAATACACAGGTTTGGAGACGGCGAGATGCGTGCTCTCAAAGGTGTAAAGTATGACCTACTATCTATACTGGCTTTCCACTGCTAATTAAGGATGATTATATACGTAACCTAAATTACCAGACTTCATCTGCATGAGGCCATACTGCAATTGAAAAGCAAGAGGTCCATCAATTTCTTGCTTATGATTATAGCACAGTCTTGGTGCTGGATGCATCTCTTGAAAAGGGTGTCCTGGGGTAACTGATATCATAATGATAGACAAACCGATGGACTGATAAGATTTAAGTAAAGACGAATTGGGGAAAAGAAGAAAAAAAAGAGAGCGAGAGAGTGAGGAGATGGTAGGTGGGAAGTGTAATAACCTCGTGCGAGACATATCTGGCAAGGCAGTAATGGTCTGTAGCTGCTCACTGTTACATTGTTACGGTGCGGCGCTCCCTTAGTTATGATAATGGTGGCGGTGTGTCAGTCGCGTAGTTGCGGCCCCACTATTGTGCCTCCGCTTTGTTCCCTCACCCAAGGCCAGCTGCCGGAGAGGAAGAAGCCTCCTCCTTCTCTTCCTCTTCCTCCTCAGTCACCCCCCCCCCCCTTTTTTTTTTTTTTGCGCTCGAGTGGAAGTGACCGAGTTCGCTGGCCATCATGTTTTATAAATATATATATATATATATATATATATATATATATATATATATATATATATAAGTTTTTGGGTCATTTGACATAAAGCCCTACCGTAAATAATGAGGAAATATATAGGGCGTGTTTTCTTTCAAGAAGAGCCTTTTGAGTGATACGAGTTTAGCTGCACCAGTCTTGAGTCGCTGACGACAGTTTTGAAATGTTAAGGATGCTGTCGAGGGCTTGAAGGGTAAAGTCCTACTGTCTACTACGCTAATGCTACTGGAGGTAGTATGGTCATGTGTTGAAGGTAGTATGACCATCTGTGGCCTTCACTCACCAACGGTGGCCAGACATTAACGGGATATGTGCGTACCAACCTTCAATTCTAGGGAAGACTACAGAGTAGGAGACCTGAGTACACCATTCCCTCAAACTACCCCCCCCCCCCCCCCCGTACTTCTGTCAGCTGGTCAGGCAGGGGTCTCCCTCTTCATCTATGACCTCACGCTAGACTAACCTCTGTGACTCCACGAGATCCAGCCGAGGGAGGAGGATCATGTTGAAAAGCCGTCGTAATATACTCCCCCCAAACAGCTGACCGTCTTTTCATCTCCAGGGGTGTGAAAATCGAGAACAAAGAGAGTTAGTTTGCTGGAAGGTCGCCCGTGCTTCGCCCTTTGGCTCGCTGGGGATGTCGCGGCATTAACTGCAAGAGGGCAAGGTGCTGGCGACAAAAGGAGATTCCCTCACATTAAACGAGGAGGCGACCGACTCACAAAGCCCAGTGTGAAGTGCCTCGTGAAGGGGACGACTCTGTCAGGTCTCGCTGCTTTATAACCCGCCGTTAAGAGGCTTGCCGACCACTGGCGCGTGCTGCGGCCCAGGTCATGCTGGAGCGCTTCTTCCAGACGATTCATAAGAAAAGTGATTGCCGCCATCAGGATTTGCTTGGCTCCTTAACGACGCGACGCAAGATCCGCCAGACAGGAACTGTAATTAAGACGATTCATCATCTAGTCTCTTACAATACCCTGAAGATGTGTTCTCGTACGCTACCATCAACAACAGGGAACTAATGGACTCCCTTACAGATGTTCTTCAGTTTGTATTCCTTTTCGTCCACTGACGATGGTACAAACTGGTCAAGGGTAGCCTTTCACAGTGTAAGCCCAAGCTGGCATAGTCCGGCATGATGAAGTGCCTGCATCTTACCTTCTGCCAATATCCGTCACCAGCTTCATCACAGTAAGCCATTCCCATCACCACTAACACTGTCAGCAGTCCTCTCATCCTCTCCTCAATACATCTCCAATCCCTAGCTCTTCCTAGCATTTCTCCAGTCCCTCTTCCTCTCTTTAAGATACCTCCAGTCCCCTAGATACAACAGACCTCATCCTTCGGTCAATGATTCTCTCTCTCTCTCTCTCTCTCTCTCTCTCTCTCTCTCTCTCTCTCTCTCTCTCTCTCTCTCTCTCTCTCTCTAATTGTACTTTCACGATCCAGTCAAATCCTTACCACATGAATCCTTCTTCCTCACCTAAGCACATTTATCAGTCTGATCACCTTTCTCCAACAACACTACCATCACCACCATCTCAACTATCCCATTAACTCAAAGTATCCATATTCATCCTAAACCAATACAAATAATACCGTAACTCATTCCTAACAACCCACCGAAAAACGCAAACTTCTCTTCCCCACCACTCATCAGCACCAACAGCGTCTCCCTCATCAGTAACCTCTCTGATTCTCTTTCTTTCTTCTCCTCCATCAACCAAAGCCTTTCCCAGGGACGTCATAGTATCACCGTAACCTTCTCTAACACCCCCATAACCCCCACCATTCACACCATCACTACACCACACCCATCACCATCACCACTACCAGCACCATAACTATGCAACAGCATCACCACTACCTACACTACCAGTCCCGTCCATCCTCTCTCTCTCTCTCTCTCTCTCTCTCTCTCTCTCTCTCTCTCTCTCTCTCTCTCTCTCTCTCTCATGCATTTGGAGTTAGGCAGCCGGGTCATTCCACAGTCTCCGCCCTTGTTTCTAATATCATGAAATCTCGGGGAGTGTTGCCAGATTGGGAGGATTTATGGGCTGGCACGAAGCACGAGTCATCTGTATGCATAATTCTCCATGACTTATTTCACTCCTGAGAATTGTAATGTCGTATAGAATAAGTAGGGTCGATATTTATGCGGTACTGAACAGGAGTCACATGTTGTCCAAGAGGGTTGGATCCTGTGAGGGTTTGAGAATATTTTGTTTGCTGTCTTATTCTGATACTTCAGGCAAAAGTTCTCGTTTATCATATTCTCTCTCTCTCTCTCTCTCTCTCTCTCTCTCTCTCTCTCTCTCTCTCTCTGAATCTATTTTCTAAATATCTGCCTCAATGTTCGGCAGTCTATCTTTGCCAATATACTAACGTGTGTATTCATCCATTTATATATCCACTTATCTGTATATATGTTTATTCATTAATTCATTCATCAGTTTATTTACTTATCTAACACGATATTCATTTATTTCATTATCTATTGATTCATTCATTCTCTGTCTTAATATCCACTTTCGTTTCAATCTGGTTACATCAAATTTACATTTAATCTTTCTCTACCTTGCAGATTATCCATCTATCTTCATCCATATACAGTCTATCTATTTATAGCTATCTGTTTTCCAACCTACCTACCAATCTAAGTACTCTTCACTCTCTATATGTATATGGTTACCTAAATATATTTCCTGATTTCCTCTAGAGTGCCTAAGACTGTCAAGTGGTAATCTTCATTCCTTAGATATTAAGCATTTTCACAAATAGCCTCGAATGTACCTATTAGTTAGTCTGCTGCTGTGTCCACACCTTCGTAATCTCCCCTTGTACTCCACTGTATTCCCGTATGCGTAACAGACACAAAGCGAAACACGAAGACACATATCATCATCCTCCAAACCTGCATGTCTTGGAGTACACAAACAATGGTTCACATCACATCAAGGGACACTGGAAACTAAGTTACAAGGCAGAGCGATCTACGCGTGACTACAGAGGCATCATCAGATTACATTCCCTGGCTTACTGAGGCGTAGAGTCAGAGGCTCTCGCTGAACACCTTACCAGATATATATATATATATATATATATATATATATATATATATATATATATATATATATATATATATATATATATATATTCAGGAAACCATTAACACCACTACACGTACATCATACATATCTACATACTGCTACTCTCTTCTGTGTCTATAAATTGTCTTTGATTTACCTTTCTTACCACCTTATCAAATACGTAATAAAGAGAATCTATATGAGGTTCCACGGGAAATGACAAGAATCCTATCGAAAAACCAGTGATTCGACACCTCTGTTAATATCATATTTGTATACAAATGGGTTTGTGTACAAATCTGTTTATAAATCAAAATGATTACTGACACATATCAGTCTCTCTCCTCAATTACTCGGTGCAAGACGGATAATCTTTCCCTCTGAATTACCATCAATATTAGTTCTGTTATCATTATACAGTTCCAGGACCTCTTTTTTTCCGGGAGTGCAGCTTCGAGGCTGCAATGCATGCAGGAGCAGGGATATGATGTAATCCACTGGAGCAGGTTCAGTACTTATACTTAAGCACATACACAATCTCAAACCCAAAGGCATACCTCCATTCGTACTTATCATTAGCAATATATTCACTCTCACATGCGTAATTCAGCACAAATTCTGTATCTGCAAATAATACCACCCACATATTTGCCAGACAGACGCATATTATTACAGAATAATCACCCGTGAACATACCACGTCCATGCATCTAGCATAGTACAAAATAATAATTTTCCCAGAGAAAGTTAGGGAATGAGACAGTCTCCAAGGTCTTATGTATAAACCAGCAGATAAAATCCTCTTTATTCAGGAGGCAACGCCCCCAACTCTAAAGAGGTGAGAGCCTTTTGCTGTAAGAGAGGGTCGTGTTTAATTTAGTAGTCTTGGGACCTCTGAAACAGAAGGTTGGATTCGCTAAAATCGTTCCAAGAACGCGGGCCGATGATCACATTCCAACGGCTGTTTAGTTTTTGTGTCGTTGTTCTTAGGTGTACAGATTCATTATTGTCGTTTGTTAAAGATGGACTTATGTAAACATTGTGTGGGTTATGAAATGCGATATAACTTCCCCTTCTTTACACCCTTTTAGTAAGAAAATTAACATGCATGTTGATAGCTTCTACCTATTCGATTGGGAAGACAAATATATATATATATATATATATATATATATATATATATATATATATATATATATATATAATATATATATATATATATATATATATATATATATATATATATATATATATATATATATATATATATATATATAAAACCACTTTATTCCTTCCAACAGCCTGAATTCGAACCCAGGACCTTTTGCATGGAAGATGGGAATTATATATATATATATATATATATATATATATATATATATATATATATATATATATATATATATATATAATGTCTGTTGGTAAAGGAAAATGAATATAGACTTCGGTAGTCTCTTTGACTGTGAGCGGCAGGGTGAAGGGAGACATACTGCATTTGCTCGCGAATGCTGGCCTTTCAAGGTTAATCTCTGACTGTCAGAGCTTAATGAAGAAGGAATTAGTTATGTGGGGTCAGACATTATTCCAGCAGTCTACGTACATCTCACGGCAAATGGTATTCTTTTTCATTTTCAAACGTTTTCTTCCCTCGAGCTCTTCAATTTTACTATTTTGAAACAGGAAAAAAAAAACATGATATACTTTCAATACACAATGAAAACTAATTTAGGGAATTATTTCCCCCCTTAAGTCTATTTTCCCCCCTTAAGTCTATTTCCCCCCTTAAATCTACCTTTAGGTAGATTTTTTCCCCCCCCCTGGATTTAGTTCCTTGTCTCATTTTTCCTTCCCTTATACGCCCCTAACACGAGAGCTTTACAACTTTTCTTGAAGTAATCAGGAGATAAACGCCTGAGTTTTCTCTCGGCTCAACGTGGGATTCAGTTACAAATGTCTGAAGCCCCGCGTGTCGAGCGAGGAGTTTGAACTGTTGGCAGGGCAGGTCGCGGGGATCGAGATAAGGGAAGGAGAGAGAGAGAGAGAGAGAGAGAGAGAGAGAGAGAGAGAGAGAGAGAGAGAGAGAGAGATGGGGCAAGGATGGGATAACGCAATATAGATGGGAAGCGTTAAGATTACTTTTTGGGGACAAAACGAACGTAAAAGAAAACGAGATGGAGGAAAGGGAGTTAAGTGGAAGGAGAAGAGGAACAACAAGAGATGACAAATAGTTGAAGAAAAAAGGAAAAGAGGAGGTAGAATTGAAGGGGAAGAAAAAGGCAGAAAAAATGAAAAAGGAGACTTAAGTCTCACTGAGGCTTTCAGACCGTGATCAACCTACTCAGTTATCGTATCATAGTACAAACAGGAGTTTTCCTCTTTCATCATGGAGTTCCTCATCCAGCTCAAGGAGAGCGCCGGACGTAGATCAATAATCCTTGCCGAAGTGGGAGGTTATTCATGGGTCATACCAGGACGGATCCCTTAACTGCGAGAAGACGTCCAACTATTCTGGAATTCTAGGTCAACGAAGTAGATGAGATGTTTCGACGTAACGGGACAGAAAATACGTAGACGAAGATAAGAGACAGAATGAGACAGAAATGGAAGAACACTACTGAAAACTATAGCTACTGGGAAACCGGTCTAGAAAGGCGAAATGGAATGTCTGGCTATGACCGACATTGAGAGAAAGATGGGGGGGAAATTGGTATGATGCAACAATGAAACAAAAATGGTTAATGGCAGTTGTGGAAGCAAAGCACTGTCCGAGTCAGTTAGCGCAGTAAGGGCCTTAACTGGTGAACTAATGTCTAACGCTGAGAAAATGTGGTCAATACCTGAAGAAGGAGACTGCAAATGAAGACATGGTTGACTCTTCTTCTCCACACAGGTCTATCTATCTAAACGCCTTTGTCCACTGTTCCACATCCCAAATCACAAATATTCCCATTATCATTCTATTCCTCAATGTCATCACATAAGACCTCATCTACACTCCCGCAATCTCATGTACCTTTTCCATATCAACTTCCCTGTATTACCACACACTTAGTCCAATATATAGGTTATCTTCCCCATCCCACATCCACATGTCACTATACAGAACGCCTCCAACACCCACATCCTTACACTAAATGTACATTCTCGTACTACAGCCAAGTCCTCACACTATAACTATGTGCTCACACTACATCCATCAACTCTTACTGCATCACACCACACAAAATAACCACCCAATCACACTACATCCAAATCCTCATATCATACCACACGTCCTCACACTAAAATATTTTTTCAAAATGACACCGTAATCACAATGCAACGACTCTTTCACACTGCAACCATACATCTACTCCATCTCATTTAACTTTTTTTCATGCCTCATACCACAAGATATTTCCCTCTCGTCCTCTTCACACTAGACACCATTAGATACAGTCGTTACCCACCTTGCGTTTGTGCCTCCTTGCTTTCGTCCTTCCAAATCCATACCCAATTATCAAGCCCCACCTTTCCCAAGCAAGCAGAACTAAACCCTTAAGCTCTTTCAGCTGCACCTGCTTTTCACTTGGCCAAGCAGCATTCCCCGCTTGCTCACTTCTACATCCATAACCAATTACGAATAATCTCGGCACAACAGAACAAAGGCCCCCCTCACTCCCTCATTTTTCCACAACACAACTAGCTTCACGTCTCCGGGCCACAGATCTGAATATCAACCTTTGTGCCACTGTTAACAGTAATTACACGGAGTCACCTCTTCATCGCTATGGCGTTAAGGTAATGACACATTTGTTTTTCTCTCCTGATAGAAGAGGATATGGCAATCAATCAATAGTGGTTTAACAAGAGCGAGAAGAGAAACTTCCCATAAGAGTTATGGCCTATTGCAAAAGCAAATTTTCGATGAAAAAACGTTAAGGTTTATGTCAATCCGGTATTGGATTTTTAACCGGTTTTACCATAATCGATAAAGAGATTAACCAGTAAATATAGTTAATTACCCAAAGTTTAGTACATTTATGATGCAGGCTTCTTCATTTGCACTCAAAGATTCGTGGTATTGATCTCCTCGAGTAGAAATCTACTCTATCACCAATCGATGAGGAAGTCTCGGAAGAGGGACCCATAAAGGTGTCTCATAAAGCAGAAGTATTATGTATCCTCTATGCGTCTCACGCTATATTGTCTCCACCTACCCCTACCTACGCATGTGCTTTTCACCCAGTATATCACACACACACACACACACACACACACACACACACACACACAAATTTCTCCACGTACAACTATGTCCGCATAATTTAACAAAACATAAAGCTTTAATAACCTAAAACAAATAACCACGACTACAAATATTTACGCGTACATCTAGACAAAGGACACTCACTAAGATACATAAATACTGTGAATTTTCATTACACAAGAAACAAAACACCAGCATACTTTTGTTCCCCCACCCCTCCGCCCCCATACATACACACACACACACACACACACACACACACACACACACAAGACACTCCCATATCGACGAAGGAGGAACGTTACGTAACGGAGGGAAATAAACAATAGCATACTGTTACTTTCTTCAGACCCGCGTCCCATTCCGACGACGCGGCAGTTTTTATCGGTCCGGTGTCCATCGCTGTGTCATTACATAAAAGCCTGCACTGTATTTGTTTGTTGCCGTCTAGGCGGAAATTAGTTTTCTTATCTCCGTTAGAATTTTGCCTTCGTTCCCCCCCTTGCACAAACGGCCTCCCTTCCTAACTCATTATCAGCAACAGACACATTTACAAGGAACTCTCCTCCCGTCGTCTCCGCGGCCGTCTCGATTGAAATAAGAGATGGAAAATAATACTCGGTAAATATCCATTTTGCAAGAATCGAGTAAAATTGAAGGCGGACGTCGTGTCGTGTCGTGTTCTGAGTACGCACTATCCTCTTGGGGATTGGGTGGATTGGAAAGGTCCAGGTAGACAGACACTGATAGAGTAGGAAGGAGATACACGTGGAAGGTAAAGACAGAGGAAATGAGAGGATTGTGTCTACCTTTTAGTACCTATAATGGAGTTACTGCATAGTCATATATATATATATATATATATATATATATATATATATATATATATATATATATATATATATATATATAAATAAGAGAAACAGAGATAGACGGACACACAGACTGATGGTCAGAAGAAAAAAAGAAAGTAGAACATAAAGATGTGTCCATGAACAAACTTTACATGAAGTAATAAATACATTTAAAGAAAATACCAACGAGAAAAACACAACATAAGTATATAAAACTTCAGCTTGTGGACTCACTTGGCAGCCATTTCAGTGACTCGTACATTTACAAAATGTACCTAAGCGGGGTTTTTTTCAAAAATCAATGAGTAAAAAAAAAAGCACAAAAATAATTTTTTTCCAACAAGGACTTTAATGAGCTGTAAGTAGAAGAAGCAACGAGGGGAAAAATTAATACAGGTCTCGTAAGTGAATTAGGCAATCTAAAAGTTTTCCTCCTCGAACTTTGGAATATATAATAGAATCGTTTGTCTCCGTAAAAGATTAAAAAAGCGCTGCCTGGGGTTTGAAACGAGTGGCTCATCAGAACAAGTCCTGTGTCGCACAAACCACTGCCACAAAGACCACAAACTCTTACTTAAGAGGCCGTTGTGAAGTTGTTTCGATCTCTGCTGAAATTTTTAGCTTTTTTTTTTTTTTCTTCTCTGCAGGGTGAAGAAAACTTGTTTTCCTTTCCTTTCTAATAAGAATAGGCATGACTGTTAATGTGTGTGTGTGTGTGTGTGTGTGTGTGTGTGTGTGTGTGTGCGCGCGCGTGTGTGTCATGCAGTTTTAACATATAGACATTACTGCATCAGTGATTATAACTAACGTTAATCTATTTTTCCCTAACCACCTTGAATCCCTTAAGCTATGCCAAACCCTCTCACAGAAGTAAAAGGATAAAGAATGCAGTTTCCTCTCGAAGACACCACTTCCGGCAGCCAGCCATTCATCCTCTCCTTGAGCAGTTTAAGGAAAAATATCACCTAAATTAAAGGTAATCGATCCCATTCCGTAACCACTGCATATCAGCATTTTAACACCCACAAAACTTTGCTTCTTTTTACCAGTACTTGAAGACTGACTTTTTTTCTCCGTATATATATTCAACAATGAAAAAAATACAGCCACCAGAAACAGGATCACTGAGTGATAATCTTAAAACATTTTAGGACAGGATTAATCAGTAAGCCAGGAACTTCTTTGATCCATATTTTATTCACAGGGCTATTTCTTTTACTGTCGTGACCTATTTCATTTTTCTCACTTATTTTCTGAGAGAAACATTCTGCATGTAGTCTGCCTGAGGTTTAAGTCGTTACTTATTCATATCACATCTATCAATGTCTACTCAGGGAACCTTCAGTGAATTGCTGTATACTTAGTCACCACTGCAACAAACAGAGGTTTCGATCAATCTTTTTATCTCTGGTATTTCCTAATCCTCCTCCTTCTCCTTATCACCCATCATGGGTACCATCCCCTCACGCATCACATGGTAAGCTAACAGATTACCATCACTACCACTCACTCATGTCACATACCACTCAGTATGCTGTCAGTCTCCATCCTTTAACATTACTACATCTATCATCATATTAAGGTCACTGCTGGTGGTATTCTCTTCTTTGTGACTCCCCCTATGGTCCTCAAGGAATGGTGATTTATTTTTTAAAACAGTCCTGGCCCCTCGACTTTTCTAGAAGCATTTGACTGCATTTGACATGTCTTGGGTTTTTAAGCTTCCTTCCTTTGGTTTTTCTGGCAAAACTTCGTGGTGCAAATATTCAACTTCTTCCGATATCACTACCCAAATCTCACTCGCTTCCCGCTTAAAAGTTTCAGAACACTATAATCTAACCCAGCGATAACATAAACATATTAGGGGCATACCTATATCTCCTCCATCCTGGGAACCGGATATAATGAACACTGCACGACCAGCTTTACAAAAGCGTTTCGTGCAGTAAAAGTAACGAGATTATTTCTCTTGTGAGAAGCTGTTCCAAATATATACAGGGCTTTTGCTTATCACATATCTATGGTGGCTTTTTCCACGCATGTCTTTTGTCCACAGTGGAATCAAAAGCCTTCTGCCTCAGCAACTCCCTAGATATCACTTCCGTACGCCGTAATACTGCCGTCCTCTACCAGCTCTACAGGTAAATATTTTGGTCACCGCTCTCGTGAGATGTCAGCGCGTGTCCTTGTCACTTAATGCTTGTACCCGTGGCACCCGTCTGGCTGCTGCTTCCCACAGATGGCATGCGAGGACCATTCACACGAGCACTGACCATTATGATAACCCTCTTATTTCCTCGAACAGCAAAGCCATGGAATTCTTTTCCTCATTCTGTCCTCCCCAATTTTTTTTTACAAAATAAGAATAGTTGTCACTAGTACCGCTTACCGATATACCATTACTACTCACCAATATTACACTGCCACTCACCAGAATACTACTAACACTCATGAATATACCACTGCCACTCGCCAGTATACCACTACCCCTCACCAATATACCACTACCACTCACTTCTGCCCTCTGATAATACCAGTTACCACCAAGCCGGTACAGAATAGCGAAGCAGGAAACTAATCTACACACACACCCATCTTGTTTAATGTAGCACCTCCCACTGCCAAAACAAAGGCAGCCGGAGTGGTATTACCTCCCCTGGACTCCCCTGCTTCTCTAACAAGTGGGGCACACACCATTCTGCCCTACACTACACAGAAAGCTCATTTGCATACGGCCTGGTAATCACCCACTTGTCTAGTTTCGACTCCAAAAACACAAAAAAGTAATTAGAGGTTTTAATTCTTCAGCAGTTTATTTTCGAGGACGTGTGTTGCATTTTCGGGCTGATTACGGGTGGTGTTCGAGCGTGTGTGTGTATTTCGGTGTGTTGTTCCGTACGGCTCATCTCCCCCTTGTTTGTTTTCTCTGTTATGTGAGAGGCTTGTTGTACAGTTGGTCTGGTGGCGGATCGGGTCCGATCTCTTCGTATTCCACACGCAAGGGCATGCAAGCTACGGGTGGGGTGGGGTGGGTGTAGGGGGTTGGGGGAGCTGTTATTTGGCTGGCCTCTGTCTGATTACTATTTGTCTGTTGTGGAGAGAGAGAGAGAGAGAGAGAGAGAGAGAGAGAGAGATAGAGAGAGAGAGAGAGAGAGAGAGAGAGAGAGAGAGAGAGAGAGAGAGAGAGAGAGAGAGAGAGAGAGAGACAGACAGACAGACAGACAGACAGGCAGACAGACAGACAGACAGACAGACAGACAGACAGACAGACAGACAGACAAAGATTTTACGATCGTGTTGCCCTCCGTCTCTTAACCCTGTACGTATACCATGCGTTAACATTATGGATACTCACATACATATATATACTGCCAAAGCTTTACGCCAAATACCCATTCATCGACCACCCCCTGAGGGTACTGGCTGGATTGGCCGTGAGTCGCCTTTCCTCTAAGATTCGAATCTGGATTCGTTCGACTGGTGGGTGGCAATAATAATAATAATAATAATAATAATAATAATAATAATAATAATAATAATAATGATGATAATAAAGGAGACATCCTTCAAAATTAATTCAGTTATGGCATTTTGCCTACACTAAGAGTTGCCGACACTCAAGCATTTTTATGGTATGCCATAAGAGCTTGCCTGATCTTGCTCATCAGCCGTCCGTTCTGACGTGTTGCCAAACGTTAGGTCATCTCATCTTGTCAGCCGTGAATAGACGAAAAACTACGAAAAATGAAAAAAAAAAATATAATGCATATGACAGGCATGGTTCCCATGATGGATGCGTCCACAGCGAAGAAGGAAATATGTTGTGTCTGTAAAGTGATTTATGGATCTCTTGATATACGTGAAAATGTCCATTCGGAAGGTCACTGAGCTTTCTACTCGCTGTGGACCTTCATCCACGTCTGTAAAATCCAGAAGAAACATTCTCCATTTCATATGAAATTCAGAGTTGCGCATTACTCCCAAGTCGTGAGAACTCTATCTAGTGGCGATGCAAATGAGAAACTGTGAAAAAGTGAGCCAGGGAATGGGCGAGAGAGGCATTCTCTCCACCAAAATATCTTTCGAAAATAATTCTTACATTCTTATACTTTCCACCACAGTCCAATATAGCCTCAAGCCATACTTTCTTCTCGTACGTTATCTAACTTGACACTTAAAATGTAATCTACTTGGGTGTTTAATATTCCCTTTGTCTCCGTAATACACTTTCCTATGGCTTTGACAACTTTCCTCCAACCATGCATGGGTGATGATGTTTGACTTGGAGACATATACTATGTAAGGGAAGAGGGGGCCTCAATGAACCAGATGGGGAAACAATTATATAGGTAAGTAGGTGGGTAAGTATTGGGTAGTTTGTTGGGGAAACAGGTGAATAGGAAAAGAAGTAGTTAAGTAGCAGTTAGCGTGTTAGGTAAACAAGTAAAAGGTGGGTGGGTGGATAGGTAGTTAGGTAACAGGTTATATTAAACCAGAAAGGTGAGTGTATTTCTACACAATTATAGGCTACCACTTAAATACATGCTTAAACTGTTATCTAAGTAGGTAAGCTAGTGGGTAAGTAGGAAAGTGCCTTCGTTACACAGGCAGACATATACTTAAAGGTTAAGTAGATAAGCAGAAAGATGGAGACTTCAGATACGCATCCAGGAGAAATATAAAATATTGTCAGGTGCATAGTGCAATCATTCCTAACCTCACATCCCAATGGACGATTTCCTTTGTGTTCGATCACCACACCATGAGTTATTCATCGAGTTCCCAAGTTTCTATTTAATGAACACAGAACAGCAAACTGCGTTTGATAACTCCCTATAGTCTCCGGGAGTCACAATCCATCAGGCTACTATGCGACAGAAGATATAATGAATTTGGCAAATAAGGAAGGGAAGCAATGACAAAGTTGTCAACGGGAAGAGAAATGGACAAGAAGAGTAAGGGAAAGTGACGACCGAGGCGTTTGAGCTACAACTGTAATTGCAATTGCTGTCATATCAGTATATCAAAATTCTGTGGCCAATATTTTCCGTGTATTTCCAAGGCTCCATGATTCTTCCTTTCTATCAGCTGACCAATATAGCTACTACTACTACTAGTGTAAAAATTAGCTCCAAAACATGCACGATGTGGTACTACAACGGGAGACCGATAAATAAAGAGAGAAAAAGTGGGGCACGATAATCGAGTATTTGATTGGATGTAGGTAAGGTAAGACGAAGAGTAACAGCCTGAAGGAGGTCTCCCATAAACTACATTATAGGTACCCAAGGGACGCCCCTGTCTCGTTTGCCTCCCTTTCCGACTCCGCGTCGGGTTCTGAGGGCAGCAGGATCCGGATGGTGTAGTTCTACCTTCTTCTATAGGGTAGAAGTGCTATTCCTTCTCCCATACCGTGCATGGGAGTACATGGAAAGGAGACCTGATGGTTACGGACGACGTTACCAGCGAGCTATAATCTTTATCTGAGTTATGAACAGAATAGTGAAGCTGAAGATTTCTAACCCTATGCATCTGAGAACGAAGTTGGATCCTCCTTGTTCATGGGCGGTGCTGAAGTCCTTTGGCCTGAGAATTTTATTGGTCGTCACGTCTCTTTCTTGAATCACAAGGACGTATTATCTATCCCTAGTTTGACGTTTTTTATTGGAGAAAATCACTGGTTTGTTTCACTTCCTCTGTGGACTGAAGAGGTCATTCCTGATCTTCAAGGGACGAATGTCTGTTCTGTCTGTGATCAGTTATGTCTGTGACGGGCAAAGGGAGCTTTTACTCTACATAAGACTAATGATGTTAATCCTGTGACCCTAACAAAGGAGGCTACTGCATTACCCATGCCAAAAGGGTGTTATATATGTACCCAATCTCAAAAGTATTGTTACCAATTTGAGGATCAAAGGTGTTGCCTTGACTACTGAGAATAGGGGTATCATTCCTATTCCTAAAAGGAAGGATATCATTTCACTTTACAGGATACAGGGTGTTACTTCTGCTCCAGAGATCAAAAGCCTCAGTTCAAGATCTATGGATAAAGTGGTTTTATTCCTTCTTCTAACCCCGTACTCCCCCCCCCCCCAACCCCTGGGCTGACGGGTGATATATATCCTCTCCAATAATCGAGGTTCGTCCTATTGTCCCTGTGAGATGACAGGAATTTCCTCTGTTCCTAAGATCAAAGGTAACCCTCACGTCACTCGCAATGACCTCCTGAGATGATAGGCTTCATATCTGTCATGGAAACCACATCACGTTCCCCTTCTGCCTTCCAGAGGGCACTCATATTACATATGCTGTCATCACAGGTCGAGAGAGACTAGCATCCATCCCCTACAATCTACCGATTAATCTCTCTCTCTCTCTCTCTCTCTCTCTCTCTCTCTCTCTCTCTCTCTCTCTCTCTCTCTCTCTCTCTCTCTCTTCTCTTCTCTCTCTCTCTCTCTACGTAATCTTTTTCTTTCTTCATACGGACAGAACAACGACAAAGTAGATAAGGCATGGTGCATCCAGATGTCTTTAAAGATGGATAAAGTATATGTGAAGTGAGTGATGCCACCAAGACTAGGGTCAGTGTGGAGAGAGAGAGAGAGAGAGAGAGAGAGAGAGAGAGAGAGAGAGAGAGAGAGAGAGAGAGAGAGAGAGAGAGAACGCTTCCAGTACTGAGGGTTGGCACCCGTCGGGGATTCGAAACATGAAACTTCATTATCTCTCTTTTCACGGTTTTGAAGAGGACTTAACTTCCTCTAGCGACAGCCAAAGTTAAGATAATTCTGTTGTTTCAGGAAAGGGCAAAAAAAGCGATAAAATAGAAAAAAAAAAATACCCAGGGTGGCTGGCTGGCTCGATCCACACTTTCTTCCCGCCCATTAAAAGTTGGCTAAGTTTTGCGAGGCATCAGCGTGTCGTCGATAATATCGGTGTTAAAGATGTCGATAGAGAATTTTTCTCACCGTAATATGACAGGCGTCATCACCCCCAGCGTGAGTCTTAAGACGAGAGAGAGAGAGAGAGAGAGAGAGAGAGAGAGAGAGAGAGAGAGAGAGAGAGAGACTGAATCACAAGAGATCTGGTATGAACCTAAATTAAATATAATTTGAAAAAAAGAGGGACCGGTTGAAAGACTTTTGTTCACTTGATGAATACGTAACTGCATACAAAATTGGCACGATTTTGTCCTTACACGTAACATAAAATCATGGATGCAATAATTCAATCGATAATAACACAAGTAATACAGGGTAGCACGTACGAGGGTTGCTAGCTAATCGTAAAACATACAACACAGCTGGTGACGTAGTCGTCTTCTGCGTGTCGCACACGAGGACCTAAAAGACAAATGGGTGAGACTTGTGATATGGGAACTTCAAGGTATTTTCAATAAGAGTTATCCCGCCATAGAGTAGAAGCGGTCGTATGGAACATACTGCGTTAGCGTTGCATGAGTCAAGTCTTACTCTCACCTCGTTTCTTCCTGGAAGGAAGTAGGTTACAGATTACCGCAGGAGTGATATAAGGCTGCTCTGAGGCGATGTGATTACCTTGGAAACGTCTACAGATAATTATGGTCTTAGCTGTTTCGATGTTCACATTTGTCAGTGAGAGAGAGAGAGAGAGAGAGAGAGAGAGAGAGAGAGAGAGAGAGAGAGAGAGAGAGAGAGAGTGAATGAATGAATGCGTGGTTGAGTGCGTGTGTGTGTGTGTGTGTGTGTGTGTGTGTGTGTGTGTGTGTGTGTGTGTGTGTGTGTGTGTGTGACATTTTTCTAAAACAATCCTAACATCGTATTCTATTTTCATTTCTATCACCACTAAAACCACTCCCTTTAACGTCCTCCTATAGATACCAATGAATACACTCAGATTTCTACATGGTTTCCCCTCTCATCTTCTTTGCCCAGACATCCCAAATATATATTAATCCTTCTAGTTTCCCATTTTCTTTCGCTGCAATAAATCACTGAAGCTATTTTTCCCAGGAGTGTTTTAATTTCGTCTCATCCGACACTGGCCCCCATTCGTTCCCCTCTGAGTCTACATGCAGATCGCCCTCGCCTACGGTCTCTGGCAATTTTCCGGCCCTGGGCCTCAGACACAGGGGCCGGAGGGCAAAATCTAATTCTCCCTTCAGACCAGCAGGAACACCTGGGAAAAAATCTCTTTAAAAGAGTAACTTGGATTATATGTTCCAGGAACTCTGTTTTTGTTCCTCCTCCTCTTTATGAAAATCAATAAGTTTCCGTCCCATACATCCACAAATACATGGGCCTCTGTGGTGTAGTGGTTAGCGTTACCGAGCATGAGCCAGCATGCGTCAGCCTGGGGTCGGACCCGCATGGGCTCGAATCCTCGGAATGATAGTCTGGTCTGCACCCAACCCAGGTGTTCATCCTCCCTTCAGGACCGGTCAGTAAATAGACATCTGGCTAAGGCTGGTGTGTGTGTGTGTGTGTGTGTGTGTGTGTGTGTGTGTGTGTGTGTGTGTGTGTGTGTGTGTAGGCACATAGGAAAATCATTAAACATATATACAAGATTAAGACACCACACGGGCTACACGAGTACAAAACTCTCACCCCGTAACACACAAAAAGTAATCACAAATAATGATTAATAATCACATTCACATAAAAAACGTACACATACCCAAACAAAATGTTTACACGCATGTATACACAGTGTCATGTACACCAGCACATATCATCAGGACATAAAATCCATATAAAATAGTTTTTCTGAATACTGCATCGTACACATGAACACATCGTGAATTATATACCTTTAAAATTTTAACATTTCGTAAGTTGTAAACATCAAAACAGTGAGTGTGTAGTAACAAGGCACCTGAGGTATCCATCCTCGTTAGAAATCAATAACCCTGTACTAATTCATCTAACAAATCTTTACAATGCTTAATAACTATGCCATAAGGGAGGAACCTCCCCCTTGGTTCACCAGTAATAACCCTCGTACTCAATACTACTTTTCACGTGGTAATTCACCAGTAATTCTGAAAACGAAGGCTGGTGATTGGGTTGAGTTGGCATGTGCTGCCGGGAGAGAGAGAGAGAGAGAGAGAGAGAGAGAGAGAGAGAGAGAGAGAGAGAGAGAGAGAGAGAGAGAGAGAGAGAGAGTACGGAATGGCGAGGATAAGAAAATAGAATGGTGACAAGGAATCGATGGGTAGAGACGGGAAGGTGAGGGGACATCAGTGAGGAACAGGAGGTGAGAGGTCAGTAAGAATGAAGGTAATGGCATGAGCTGAAGGTGGAGTGAAGGAGCCGGGAGGCTAGATGGTGGACGGCTGATGGAGGGACGGCACTGGAGACGAAGGAGAACTGAAGGGGGCTCCTCAATGAAAGACGGTTATGAAAGGGGGCGGTATAATGGGTGGTGAAGGGGGAGCTAAAAGGGACATGTAAAATGGGGTGATATCATCGCCTGTTATGGTCTAGCCACAACAAAGGTGGGGAGAGGAGAGCCCTTAGAACACCCAGACGGGTATTACAACCGATGAAAAACGTTCCTGCGCAAGCAATAAAACGTTTACGCTTCCCCAATACTGGAACGTTTATCGAATACCTTCCCCGCATCCTTTGGAAATACCCCCTCGCGCCTGAAACTCTCCCTGGCAATTATCAAATTTCCATACAGTCTTTTCCTGGCATATCTAATATATCTAGATTACTGCGTAGTTAGTATGAAATATTAATCCACCATCACAAACAGACTTTACATGCAAATTGAACTACGTTATATTCTGAAGGAGTCCACGGACTTTGACGTCAGATTTCTGATATGTAGAAATATTGAACGAAACTTAAGAATATATAAATATTGACGTAACTCGTGAGATATCAGAGTATGACGAATGGGGATTACTGACCACGGTCAGTGACCAAGAGTTAGTAAGGGCTCGACCCTAGCCGAGCGCGATAGTTGACTTGCATACAATGTAGGTGTTCATACTCCGCTGGGAGCAAGTCAATAAATGGGAACCTGGCTTTGGCTGGGTGTGTGTGTGTGTGTGTGTGTGTGTGTGTGTGTGTGTGTGTGTGTGTGTGTGTGTGTACATATACACAGGAATACAAGCATGGTGCATATATACAAGGTTAAGAGATGGGATAACACGAGCATAAAACTCTTTCACCCAATGAAACAAACAGCAATCACACACACACACACACACACACACACACACACACACACACACACACACGAGATCCACAGGAGGGCTACAAAGATGGTACTGAAATTAAGAGCGCAGAGTTACCGCGAGAGGTGAGAGGCCATTAATCTGTCCACCGTGGAAAAGAGAAGAGTAAGGGTAGATTTGATCACATTTAAGTTTTTTACACCAGTTTGAGACGTCTACAGGGAACAATTCTTCGAAAGATGCAGGGACAGAACGAACAGAGTCCATAACTTGAAACTAAGGAAGAATCTTGTTTGAACAGCTGTAAAGAGGAGCCGTCATAGCAGAAGGATTGTGGATAATTAGAATACAGTGGGCGAGGAAACTGTAAATGACAGCAACATACAGAAGTTAAAAGTTGCTTGACAGTAGACGATGTTCATGAAGATGTGGTCCACGAGAGTATACCTACCTCCCCGTACTGTACAAATAGGTAATAAACCACACACACACACACACACACACACACACACACACACACACACACACACACACACACACACAAACAAACACCCCATAAGGCACCACCACACGTACACACAAACGCCCCCACCAACTCACCTACCTACACACAGCCAGCGTTAGGAATAGTTAACTCCGACTTTATATCCCTCGTAAACCTGAGCACTGCCAAATGGTGGGGTAAAGGGAAGGGGTGGGTGGTTCACCGCATCTGAGAACCGCTGCCTTAGGGAGCCACGGAAGAGACGGGTGGGGGGTGGGGGGGGCACCCTATGTATCCTGATGAAGGGGCGAAGGAGTGCGGGTAATGGGTCTTTAGCATGCAGTATGAATATCGTGCAGTATAAAAAAATATTGTTTAGTTCTCAATTCAGATTAGAAAGGCAATGAAGGAAGATGATAGTATCCTAAAATATAAACTCTTGAGGACATGCACGAAGACAGTCGACAGGATGAATGAGTTTCCTCATGTTCCAATCTCCAGGAAGAACGAAATAAAGAGTACCTCGATCACCTTCAGAAAACGAGACGAAGCGATTCCAAAGAGGATCAAGTGACACGATCGTTTATACAGCAATCCAATGAGGATTCAAATTCCAAGATTTCCAGATTGGTGCAGTTTAAAGGAATCTATCCTGTCCCAGCGACTTAGAGTAGCGCAACCTTAAGGCTAAAGGAGCCCTTGGATGTGTCATGTGGTTATGGCTCCAAAACCGCTTTTAGGAAGGGATCTTTGGGTTGTAACACACACACACACACACACACACACACACACACACACACAACATGGTCTCTAGTGAGCCTGACGTCTACAAATGTCTCGAAAGAGAGAGTAAGAGTGGGATAATGGTGCGTCAGTAGTCACAGCTGGAGATTTTAACTAGGATGGTAAATATGCCTGCATCTTATATTGGATGCGTTTCATACTGCAAATTTAAACGTAATCTATAAATAATTCCAAATAAGAAATTCAAATTTCATCACACATCTTGCAATAACCAAAGATCATATAACAAGCTAAAGTATTATCATTTTCTAATCTATGATATATCTGTGCATCTCTGATGTCTACTATCAGCACGTCAAACGACAATGAAGGCATGTTACACACATATAACGAGTATAATCTACGTACATGAGAAGACTCGGGCCCTAAGGGGTATTATCTTCTCGCTCCTGCGAAGGGTTGTGGTGTACCGCTGTTTGACGACACTGACTTTTGGACTCGGACTTACAATGAGCAGACGCTCCAGCAAGCACAACACCTCGTTCTATTTCGTCGGAAAACGGCGGAACGGCATTGTTCAGTGGCATAACCAAATAGCTCTGCCATTTTTTCTTTTCATACTTTATATGCTGCAGGAAAAACCTTACCCTATACATTACTGCATTTTTTCAAAAAAAGAAAAAAAAACGCAAATGGAAATAAAGTTAATGACCATAGATTCATCTGCCTACATTCACATTTACCATAAATCTATACGACCAAACTTATCATAAATACCAAATGCGTTTCATAAAGGACAGCTCAACACAACTACACGAGCACGATCTTACCTCCAAATCTCCTTCTGAAGATTAAATCTAATTTTACGAAGAAGCGAAGGTAAGCAGGTCCCCTTCATCTCACAGGGTGAAGACATTCGCAGAGACTTTGTGAGCTGGTTTATATCCAGAGAATCCTTCACTGCAGCTACATTACTTCTAGGAAAGTTTGTTTGACGCAATTTTACTCTTATCATGCAAACTGAATACCGTCATAAACGACGAAACTTTTTTCATATTCCCAGTTAGCCCTGTGACCTTTGTACGTAGTGTAGCCGGTTCTGCTCTCCCTTTGTGAAGCATTTAGAAATTACGAGGCATCTCATGGAACGTTGTTCTCCTTTGAGTTTAAATCGAGGAATATGAAAGCAATTTCGGTAATGGCATCTTGAATAATGATTTCGTTAAAACAGATATGCCCTCGAGGACTCGAATACCTCAGTTGTGTCCTGACAATGTACGATACGAAACGGATATCTGAAGCTTCTGCCGAGACTGCTCGACTCATGATGAGCCGGATGAAAAGAAAACCTACCAGATTAAAGGCGTAATCCCTCGGAGTGCCAACTCCAGTCACCGATGACCAACCTCTAATTTTTTACCCATTACAGAGACTTTTGAGAAATGACACTTGCAGTCTACGAGCTTTTTACGTCACGAGTTCCGAGACTGTTTGCAGAGGTGTTCATTGACGCTCGACCAAATCAAATCCTGAGTCAGAAGTTTAGAAGAAAGCTAAGAGACATTAGTTTATATTGATTAGTATCACGGAAGGAACGAAATTCTTCCTCTGTATATCTAGATTAGACGAAACTATGATGGTTAGCTAGGCGACGAGAGAACTGTTTATCTGTTACGATGCCAGTGTTCTATTTGCAGAAAACAAAACTCTCGTTTGTTAAGGTGGGGTAAAAGCTTTGTTCATGAGAGCTAGACAAAAGTTTATATAGTTATAGCGAGACGAAAGCTGCTCAAGTAATATCAAGAAAATAACTCTTTTCTATATATTAAAGGGATATTTTTTTCACACGGAGAGAGGGGCCTTACCTATTAGTGGACACGAGAACTGTGTTTGTGGCTTTGTTGAGAAAAGATCTTACGGCGAAAAGAAATCTCTCCGCAGTTATCATGGAAGAATGTAATATTTATTATATCTTAAAACAATAATTCTGTAAACTTAAGTGACATAAATGCTTCATACTCCGTCTAACATTCACATCAATGAACTGAGGGGATCGATTTATAAATTACATAGAGTCCAATACTTTGTCAACCAGTGGTTTAAAGTGCAATTTGACCTTGGGTATATGGGAAAATTATTATAGTAAATGCAAGGAAATAAAAAAAAACCTAAACAAAAACTGACCTTCGAAAGCCGAGACAAAGGATCAGTATCTTCGATCTCAGAGAATCCCGAATGCTAGCACAGTGACAATGCCCAGCCTCTGTGAATGACAAGTGAATTAGTCATATTCCTTACAGACTATCTATACGATGTAAACATAACAGATGATCGCCTGACCGGTGGCAGTCTGTCACGTGCGCACACAAGGACTGACCAATTTGTTCTGTGTAATATTATATATCCTCACTTGGGCAATTTCAGGGAGGATGAAATCTATGTGTCATTACTGGTAAAGGAGAAAAGGAAGAGGATGAGACGGAGAGAGAGAGAGAGAGAGAGAGAGAGAGAGAGAGAGAGAGAGAGAGAGAGAGAGAGAGAGAGAGAGAGAGACAGACAGACTCGGTTACTTTTCATGTGTGGCGGGGTGGTGACGGGAATGGACCAAGGCAGCAAGTATGAATATGCACGTGTGCACATATGTTTATGTCTGTGTATGTATATGTATGTATACGTTGAAATGTATAAGTATGTATATGTGCGTGTGTGGGCGTTTATGCATATGCATGTGTATGTGGGTTGGTTGGGCCATTCTTTCGTCTGTTTCCTTGTGCTACCTAGCTAACGCGGGAGACAGCGACAAATATATATATATATATATATATATATATATATATATATATATATATATATATATATATATATATATATATATATTAACGCTGCCACCTTGGGGGAAGACATAAACCTTAATTCTGGGCCAAAAATTTTATAATCAGCAGTTGGTCTTGAGGGGTCTCTCATCTCTAACTACTTTACTGCCAGGGACATTATTCGCTCGGGCTTATATTCCCACCGGGTATACCGCTCATGGTTATTCATGGGATCATAAAAGAATGTGTGGCGCATACAGCCCTCGGGGTCATAGGTGTTTACCGATCGGGTCATGAAATTTTAATAACGCCGAACTCAGCAGCTACTGTGGTTTACCACCTTCACTTATTTTGTGGCTTGTAGGAGCCTTATATGTGTGTGTGTGTGTGTGTGTGTGTGTGTGTGTGTGTGTGTGTGTGTGTGTGTGTACCTATATATATATATATATATATATATATATATATATATATATATATATATATATATATATATATATAGATAGATAGATAGATAGATAGATAGATAGATTGATAGATATAGATAGAATACAAATACATAGCAACGTTATCATACTCTTTGTAATTCTGTTTTCTCGCTCCATTCGCTCCATTCTTCGTCGTATTCCTTAACTTTCTTTCAAAGATATAATAACGGTGTTGTCAAATGTATGAATATAATCACCAATGTCATTTGAAAATTGATATGAGAGATGAAAATAACTTCACCGTTCCTTACAGAAGTGTTATTTCTTATAGTCTGCTGTAGTGACATAATCCTAAAAGCATGAATAAAAAACAAGGTTTTATTACCGAATGGAGTTAAAGGATAATTCTCATATTCCCTCAGACGCAAATATACGTTTATTACTACGTAATGCGCTTGAAACACCTTGCTCATTCACTGGCTTTTTCTTTACAAAAAGAATACAAAAAAGAGCAAATTTGTAGAGCACTGCCTAAAAAAAAGAATCTTTAATCCTTTTAGCAGCACGCCACTACAGTACTTCCATTCCTTTACCTAAAAGAATGTAACTAGATGGCGGCGCGGTGGATACAGCCTAACAACAGCAGTAAGGGAGAGGTTACAACAGTACCCTTCTTCCTGGCAACTAAACTGAGTGTTGATAGGTTAAATCTTTTTTTAACTGCTTTATTACAGTCGATCCTGCCGAGGCTGAATCTTTGAGCCAACTCACAAAATCTAGATGGAATACTTATGCTTATTCCTCTACTGTATATTGTTGCTTCTCTTGTTTCCCTCCTTATCACCTTTTGAACTTTAATTCTGTCTTCTAGTTTCATTTAGGATATACTCTTATGGTACAGTTCTTAATCAATCTTACATTTTGAACTATTCCTTGAGAATATGCATTCGTAACCTTTTAAACTGCTGATAGAATGCTCGTGCTGTTTATTCCTGATTATAAATACATATATATATATATATATATATATATATATATATATATATATATATATATATATATATATATATATACACACAATGCACACTATCCTCCTTGTTTGAGGATAAACAAATTAATTCATTAAGAGAGTTATTCTGTACGATCCCAAGTTGACATGATGCGAGACTCGATCTTGTACTCCACATGTGGAAGGCGAGAGACGCAGGAAAACGTGAAGGCAGAAGACCTACGCTTATGTTTTTCGTGTCGCGAAGTCGGACACCCCAACTTTAACGTAACATTAGCAAACACTTCCGAGTAGTTGCGAAGTATACTGCATGAGCGTGAAACTAGTTTAATTATGTTTATCTTGATCTTGAACACCTTGCCACTTCCTCGCTACCGTACCTCCAGCGTTGTCCTTCCTTCTCATACGAGATCCTTCGTTTACATCCTCCTCCACCTCCTCGTACCCCGGACGATTCATTTATCTCCTGTTTTCTCCTGCCTATAATTCATGGCCGTCTCCTGTAGTTCATGTCCTCCTCAAGTCCCTCCCCAAGGCGAACCTCTCTCTCTCTCTCTCTCTCTCTCTCTCTCTCTCTCTCTCTCTCTCTCTCTCTCTCTCTCTCTCTCTCTCCCTGACCTCATAGTCGACGAAGGACTTCACGCCTGCCAGCAGTTCTTGAATATTTAACTCATATCGTAAAGAATATTCTCAGTAATTCAAATTTTCCTCGGCTCTATCTCTCTCACTTTCTTTCACGTCCGGGAAGTATTTAAGAAGATTTACTTTCATGATAAAGCTTCTGGGGGCATATCTGGTCGTTTTGGGACTTTCTCCTTCCTCACAACCATTACGGTGGGTAGCTACCACCTCTTTTAGATATATCTGGCCGTTTACATCGTCCTTGAGCATCTCATACACCTGCGGCAGGTTCTAGGGCATGCCTGGTCATTTACCGAACCCAAGACGTCGTAATGTGTAGTGAAAGTTTCATGGATATTTCTAGTCGTTTTAAAGTCGTTCACTCCTCCACAACCCTATCAGTGAATAGTGACAACCACGGTGATATTGACGACGACTGCGACTGTAATAATGACGTGAACGACCACCGTCGCTGCCTCCGCTGCATGAAGCTGGTTCCGGCGGTCAAATCCCAGGAACTAAGCGGTAAATCTTGGAATCTATGTTACGGGAGACCATTCAAGATTCCTGGTTGACAATAACATGAAGTTACAGATTTTCGATTAGGTATCACAAAGATTCCCAGTGTTGTTGATTCCCAGCCTTTGTCTCAGTTGGCAGATACCATAACGCATCATATAGGTTACGGTTCAGCATTTCTCAGGAGGAAAAGCTTGTCATTCTTAAAGAATACTGAAGATCTTATGACGTTATCTAATTCCTTGGATATTCAAGTCATGAGTAATGACTTCCCAAGGCGAGATTAGTAAAACTCCGATCCAGAGTGAATAACGAAGAGAGCCACTCCTTCAGGAGATTCAGGAGCTCCTCTGCAGAACCTTAACTACCTCCTGGCGAAAAGCCAGAAGTTCCCTCCCCTCTCCCAGGCGGCAGGATTTAAGACTGATAACTCAGGATCTGGGACTGCTTCTTGCACTTAAGACTCTTTCTTCCCTCCTCTTACATCTTTCTCTTACCTCCGTGCCTAGTCTTACTGCAGGTCATCTCTCTTATCACCATTATCTCCATTCCCACTTCCATAAGGTGGATAAAGTTTATACAGCACTGAAGTCACATATACACATGCTAATCCTAAGCCTAATGTGTTAAAACGAAACTTGGACTTCCATTTCATATCCAATTATATATAACTCTTTTTCGTTTATCATTCATTTGGTTTCCACTTTCACAGACCATTTTCTATAACCTAATTTTCATTCCTTATTTCACTTTATATCATTTCAGTTTCGCTCATATTCTCCAGAACTTTCCAGCGTTCTTCGTGTCACACCATAGCATCTAAAATCCCGCACAATTCCTGCAGACCTTTCTGGTATCCTATCTCTACTTGTCAGATTCCCTAAGATTTCCCTAAAAGTCTTTATGTCTCACGGTAAATCCTCCTCGCTTCCCCTCATCCTACAAAGGTCTCCTTCAATCGCATCCTCCTACAAATCTCCCAGGTTATCATGGCTTATCCAAAGACGTCCTTCTATCTCGTTTGTAACACACACACACACACATCATCCAGCCCTGTAGCCTCCCTGGGCTCCCACGTACTCCCATCCACTCCCAGTCATCCCACTCCCTCCCATCTTTAATATCACCGTGAGATTCTTCCTTCACACTTGGGTAAGTAGGGCAAATAACGGGCGAAATTCTAAGTAACTGGAAAGAATAAATCCAATCCCAGAAGAAATTGATTGTTTGAACTTTGCCCAAGGCTCGTTCCAGGTTCCAGGACGAGGGAGGAGGAGGAGGAGGAAGAGGAGGCAGGGAGGAGGTTATGGGAGGGATAGGTGAGGAAAAGGACATGGGTGAGAATGGGGAGGGTCAGGTGAGAAAAGGACATGGGTAACAAAGAGAATAAGGATGGGAAAGGATGGGGAGGTGGGAAAGAGAAACAGATTATAATGGACAGAAGTTAGAGAATGAAGAAAGGAGATTGGAAAAGGGAGAAAGAGGGTGGATAAGAAAGGACTGGGGATGAAAAAAAAAAGAAAGTGAAACAGGATGGAATGGCTTGAGGACCAGAAGAGAGGGATGAGAAGGGGTGAGTTCGAAAAAGGGGGTAAAATGGGAAACACGAAGGAGGGGGAAGAGAGAGAGAGAGAGAGAGAGAGAGAGAGAGAGAGAGAGAGAGAGAGAGAGAGAGAGAGAGAGAGATGGAAGGGTAAGTGTAAAGGGAGGCACAGTGTCGGCTTTCGCAGGCCTGACATCGGAGACCAAGAGTGTATTTGTTGAGCCGTGGCGCTATCAGGGAAGGGTCGGAGATCCTACCCCATTACTGGGCTTTAATTGGCACTGTTCGGGAGATAACCCTCGTGTTCTGTCTTAATGATAGATAGATAGATAGATAGATTTGGAGAACAAGGCTCTTGTTAATGTCACCGAAGTGGTATATATATATATATATATATATATATATATATATATATATATACACGAGAGAATGGCCCAACCCACCCACATACACATGTATATACATACACGTCCACACACGCACATATACATACCTATACATTTCAACGTATACATATACATACATACACAGATATGCACATATATACACGCGAACATAATTCATACTTACTGCCTGTATTCATTCCCGTCGCCATCCCGCCACACATGAAATGACAACCCCTTCCCCCGCACGCGCGCGAGGTAAGGCTAGGAAAAGACAACAAACGTCACATTCGTTCACACTCATTCTCTAGTTGTCATGTATAATGCACCGAAACCACAGTTCCCTTTCCACATCCAGGCCTCACAAAACTTTCCATGGTTTACCCCAGACGATTCACATGCCCTGGTTCAATCCATTGACAGCACGTCGACCCCGGTATACCACATAGTTCCAATTCACTGTATTCCTTGCACGCCTTTCACCCTCCTGAATGTTCAGGCCCCGATCGCTCAAAATCTTTTTCATTCTATCCTTCCACCTCCAATTTGGTCTCCCACTTCTCGTTCCCTCCACCTCTGACACATATATCCTCTTTGTCAATCTTTCCTCACTCATTCTCTCCATGTGACCAAACCATTTCAATACACCCTCTTCTGCTCTCTCAACCACACTCTTTTTATTACCTTACATCTCTCTTACCCTTTCATTACTTACTCGATCAAGCCATCTCACACCACATATTGTTCTCAAATATCTCATTTCCAACACATCCAACCTTCTCCGCACAACCCTATTTATAGCCCAAGCCTCGCAACCATGTAACATTGTTGGAACCACTATTCCTTCAAACATACTCATTTTTGCAATCCGAGATAATGTTCTCGCCTTCCACACATTCTTCAATATATATATATATATATATATATATATATATATATATATATATATATATATATATATATATATGTTGGTAACGATGAACGTTTCTTATTTTGTTCTCTCTGTGTGAGCTGTAACGGTAGTGATGGAGAGGAAATTCTTACGCTGTTTAGAAAAAAAAAAAAATTCTTTTCGTTTTTCATAAAGAACGTCAGTAAGCCAGATGTAAGGCTAAGGAGGGAAAAGAAAAAAAAATATTTTACCATAACTGGAAGCTAAGGAGGGAAAAAAAAATATTTTACCATAACTGGATGCTATACAGAGCATCAACATCGTATGGACGGTACACGAGAAACAGAAGAGATGGATGTTACCAGAGTCAATAGTAAATAACATAATCAGGTTTCACTAAGAGTTGCATATTCCTCGTCAGAGATATAAGATATATCACGACCACAAGGACGAGGGTAGGAAGTACTAGTGTTAAAAGTGACATGTATTACTGACACTTTAAGAGATATTATTACGATGAAAGACATTCTATTATCCTTTTTAACCTTGTGCCTCGATATCAGTAAGTAATGTTTGGGTCAGAAAGAGAGCTTTTTAAGTACCATAGGTATATAAGACTTCATCTTTTTTGTCTAGTAAGTGACGCCATCATCAGTGCCTTTGGTTATGATATATTACTTGAGGAGTAAAAGTAAAAATGTATTTTCATTCTCGCAAGAGATTATAATACATTACTAGTAGTACATGGAAAAGATGTGATCATGGGGCAGACGAGACGATATTCCAACGTCCATAGTTCCAAAACGCAGGTGAAGCAAGGGTATGGAAGCAAGCAGCCTTCCCATGAGACCAGCATCAGGGAGCCGAGATTACATACATAATGCAATCTGCTCCTCTCCATCTTGTTAGTGGCAGAGACTGAAGTGAGGCAGCATCAGCAACACCACCAACAGTGCTGAAGGTTGCAACACCTCCATCCAGCGGTGGCAGGGACGAATACCATCATCACCAACACCACTAGCGTTACCTCCAACAACACGTCACCATCATTTTTAACTCTGTCACCAACATCAACATTGCCACAGTCAATAAAGCAGCCAACATCACCAACACTCAACTCTCCAAAACTACTTACACTACAACTACCACATTATCTATCACTTTAATTCATCATTAAATCTTATATAAGTGGTTCGTCTTAGACATTAGTATAAGTATTTCATATAACATTTAAAGAACAAGTCTACATCTACCATAACTTATTCTCTCAATAATAAGTTACCGAAGAAAAATCTCGAGTGACATTATCAATCTAAAGACAAAAATTTCACCCCTTTAGCGAAGTCTGCAAAACCAGAGAAATCTTTATCCACCTGTCCGGTTTGGGGTTAGATAAAAAAAAAAAAAAAATCGGAAGTTAAGAAAGAAAACTAACTCCTGCTGATTCATGATACGTGGCATAGCAGTATGCAGATGTGTTGCGACGCCTTATCCATCTGTTAGAATTAGCAAACCTGCACCTGAAGCAAGTCACCACGCCATTGCTAATTCTGCTGGCTGGTACTAGTTTTGAAAGACCAGGGAACCTACCCATTCTAGGATCTATTTCCCTCGTCCTACAAGCACAACTGGAGTTGAAGCTCCGTTTCGAAGCCGTTTGGAGTAGTGTGAACCAGTATTCATCTGTGTTTCGGTGTTCTCTCCTCTTCGTCCTTCCTCTCCTCTTCGTCCTTTCCATCATTCCTTACTTTATTTGTATGTACGCTGTGATGTCTACCTACTCTCTCTCTCTCTCTCTCTCTCTCTCTCTCTCTCTCTCTCTCTCTCTCTCTCTCTCTCTCTCTCTCTCCTGTGTCGATGAAGCCCCCAAATCACTGTTTCTAAATATACTTCCCAGATGTGGTAGTACTTTTCAACAGCGTTTACTATCATCAAAGACTAGCTAATAGTAATCCTGAACACTGACTCGGAGATGAGGAATAAATCATTGACCAGAAATTGAGTGCCAATATATTTCCTGTGATTATGTGCAAACTCAATAAATCTGTACCTATCTTTTCATGGAGTTAAAATTAAGGTTTAAAAAGGGAATAACAAATACATCTCTTACAGAGAACAAACACGAGTTTATTCATTCAGCGTCTGATTATTTTCAAATAAACCTCTTCTCTCTATCTTCTATCACTGATACTCTAAGCTGAATATCCAAGGGACCCACACAGAGTTCTCTGAAAGATTCATACATTGTAGTTGATCTTACAGAATATTTAGTTTGGCTTTTTATGACATTTTAAACTCAAAAATCACTTCACTTGCCTAATTACATATGTTATCTCTATTATTCCAGAAGTTTATATAATTTACTTATAAAAGGTAATCATGGTAATTCTCTCTCTCTCTCTCTCTCTCTCTCTCTCTCTCTCTCTCTCTCTCTCTCTATCAGGTTAGCTCTAAAACGTCACAGTCGAGAAGCAGTTCAGTCTGTCTCTCCACCCACATCACCGATACGCACCTGTAAACTCCCATCTTTCCACATGCTCCCCGCGTCTCCTTAATATCACTTCCCGCCGAAAGGGTAATGCCACAATTTCCATAAATCAATTTCCATCAAACTCTCGATGAGCAACTTTGGCCGCTTTCATCAAATGACCTCACGAAGATGAATCACTTCTCGGGCTGAATCCAATTTCGACCTTCTGCCCACTTGTCACAAAGCCGAATGCCGCATCTATTGGTGGATGTGGGCAGGGGGTGGGGGGTGAGCATTTGGACCATGTCACTCACAGGTCGAGTGATGGTGGCGCAAGGGCCCCAAAGCTTGTAATGTGAACAGGATTTTCGCCCTTTTGTTAGTTGGAGCCAAGGGTCATTTCACAAGCTGTTCTCAGGTTCGAATTCATTCTGCCCTTTTTGGTTTTATATCGATAAGTGTATGTGAGTGGTCTAATGAGGCCATAATCAATTATTCCGCCTCGTTAATTACTGAAGCCAAAGGCCCTATCTGAGTCAAAGGCTCTCTCTCTCTCTCTCTCTCTCTCTCTCTCTCTCTCTCTCTCTCTCTCTCTCTCTCTCTCTCTCTCTCTCTCCTTGGCTGGCCATGAACGTACAAACATGCAGTATATCCATCACGGTAGATAATCACTCTTCTTCTCTCAGAAGTTACTTTTTCTATGGTGTTTTGAAATGTATATAACATTTCCACGACATCGCAGTTAGCCAGGTCCACATTAGCCTTTGGCTCCCGGATGTACAAGGTTAAAATGTCCAGTATTACACAGGATTGAGTCTTAGAGATGTCTGTTCATTTGTCGAGTAAGCGAATTGTTTATTTGCGTCGCCCTTAGCGTAAACAGCAGTAGGTTTCGTTATATAATGCCTGTTCCAGTATGTTCATCTCTCGTTCAAACGAGAAAATGTTTTGCGTGTGTGTGTGTGTGTGTGTGTGTGTGTGTGTGTGTGTGTGTGTGTGTGTGTGTGTGATTACTATTTCTGCGTTACGCTGGGAGAGAGTTTTACATTTACGTTGCCCCGTTTCTTAACTGCTTCCTCTCGAAGGAAATAAGTAGATTCAAAATCTTCGTATGGTAATCGAAAGCAACCTTCCTCTGATTTCGACTGATGAAAGAAAGAATCACTTCTGTTCGAAGCTTCGTTCACTAGTTCACTGATACGGAAAGTTGAGAAAGTTGAGAAACTAACTATTTTAATTTTTATGGCACCGAGATACGCACCTATATTCTGAGTGAATTCTTAGTGAAGAATTTCTTTCACTTTATATCTACCTTGACAATTGCATTCATATCATTTCTTCGGTTTCTTCTTCCTTCCTTCCCTTCAAATATCAGTGTAACTGTCAAATGTTGGTAAAATATGATTTTGGCAGGTAAGTTATATGACATACGTCATATTACATATGACATGTGTGACTTCAAGCGAGACACTTTCCAATAACGTCACAGTGGGACTTGACAATATCATCAAGTTGATAGCATTTTGATGAGAAATAAAGAGAGGAATCTGATATCTCCTTCATCTACTGAGGAAATCTGTGTGTGTGTGTGTGTGTGTGTGTGTGTGTGTGTGAATCCGAGGTTCTTGTAAATCCAGTGTAATCCACACACGAGCAACAACAAATAGCTAACGGAGAAGAGAAAATATCTGGTCATCACACTTGGAGCACAGCTCCCGATTTTTGTCGTCTTTATGAGCGACCACCTCACCTACGCAGCGAGCAAGCGAGCGAGCGAGCGAGCGAGAGAGAGAGAGAGAGAGAGAGAGAGAGAGAGAGAGAGAGAGAGAGAGAGAGAGAGATTACACTGGAGCCAGGTCTCTGTTCCTTCCCCAACTAAAACCACAAGGTAGTTCCATACATCATAAAAGAATCATTCTATCTAAATTAACAACCCAAGACAAAATTTCTGGAGGGTGCTGTGAGACGATTCTTGTCTCTCCTTGCCAGGGAGGGAGGGAGAAGTATCGAAAAATGACTAAGCTCCACGCCAGGGAGATCTTGACAGGACTGAGAAATATCCGGAGATGGAAGTGGGGGAGTAATGACAGGCTATTCGCCCCGCAGGGACAGCACCAGACCAAACACAGCCCAAGTTCAGTCGTCAGAGGATGTGGGATGAGCAAGGTGAAGAGGATTCCCCGCCCCCACCATCCATCCCCTCCCAAACTCCAAGGGAGGAACACCTATTCGCCTTGAGGTGCGCCGACGGGGTGTTCAATGAAATGTTCAGGAGGGTAGAGAAGGAATGTTGTCTGCAGAAGGGGAGGATGATAGGTTAAAGAAATAAAAATGAAATAACGCTCATATATATATATATATATATATATATATATATATATATATATATATATATATATATATATATATATACTCTAAAAATACAAAGAACTACGTACTGAACAATTACGTCCAACTGGACGCTGGCAAATTAACGTAACAATCAGTTATAATTACCGGTAGTGAATTGCACCAATAGTGCAGTAATGAGACAATCGTCCGAGGCTCATCGGATACGTATTTGTGATGCTTCATGCGTTATTGCCGACGTAAGGAATCGTACACCCAGACAGAGCATCAACCAGAATTAATTATGAAGCATAAGTGTGATTTCGATTGAGGAAATTCATGCAATGTTGTCTTCTGTGCTCATCTATCTTATATTTTACCGAGATATATAACCCCTAAAGTACAAATGGGCAATATATATATATATATATATATATATATATATATATATATATATATATATATATATATATATATATATATATATATATATATATATATATATATTTCAAAAACTTCTGCATGCTATCTACGTTATCATTTCCTCATTTTTTTTTTTTTCCTTTCAGCCATCCATCACTCTTTTCCTGTAGTAATACTCGTATACACCTTTCTGACAAGAGACCAGCTTAATTTCATATATTTTCTCCAGTTGTTCCAACACTACATCCAAGAATTGTTCACTGTCTACGTCATCAATCTGGTTTAAAAATCTGAAAGGTTTGTGATAAGGTCACCCCCCTTACGCTTCTCTCTTCCATGGTGTGCAACTTTAAGGCTTCCCCACTGACACCTTGAACAGTCTTTCAAGGTGTGTTTGTAAGACTTTGTGATTCCTATGGACTGTTTAGTATATTCGCATATTCTGAAACCGACAAATTCACAATATCAAATCAACGAGATTATGCCACTAAATCAAATCTCATTACATCATTCACTTATACATTCAAGCAAACCTATACTGTTCAAAATATGAATAAGAACATGATACTGTCAGTCATAAATATATCATCCTGTTGTAATACAGATTCTTTGCAAAGAATGGTTAGATTAGCCTAAAAGAGTGCATTATGTAAATCATCAAAAGGAATTATATCTCATCCTGAACTCATGTTCATTGTAATCATTTTCTATCCAGCTTAGCGTTAGGAAGGAATATATAATTGTTCAATTAAGTGATGACATTACGATACCAGAATACCAGAAAGGCAGGGCAGAAACTGTTCATTCTGTTGAGGAGAATAGTAACTCGAAGCTGGGTACTGGAAGACACAACACAGGTTCAGCGTAATGGGCTAAAGAATTATCTATGAAACTTACAGACGAAATTCAATGAATCAATGACGCATGCAAGCACACGGGTTGAAGCTTCAGTCTGGATAGATCTGTGAGAATTTCTATCAACACGAAGATTCTTTTGATGAAACATGTTGATGAATCGTGACGGCATTATTTCTAGACGAGTTCAGTATTATGCCTTGCTGGTTTATATATATATATATATATATATATATATATATATATATATATATATATATATATATATATATATATACCAAACCACACAAATACACACGCAAAAATACACACTCACACATGTAGACTCGTAGAGTCACACAAAGAGAAGAAAATGTACGGGGATATACACAAAACTTTAAAAACAGAGTAACAAAGACAAAAAGATGATTAACATATAAAAAAGAGATAATAAAGCAACATAAAAAGGAACGGAACGAACTCGCACGATGCCATCAGGCAAAACACAAGGAAAAAGGTCATAAAGAAACCGGCAAAATAATGCGGTATTCTGCCGGTGTCCAGGAAACGAAGAAATAACCCGTGGACCTCCTGAATAAGCTTCAGTCTGAGGCGTAATTTGGCAACATCCGCAGTGGCGAACCTTCGCTTGGCAGGTCTAGAAACCATACAGAATCTTGTCTACGACAGTACGACCCTTAAGCACGATGGTACGATTCTTGAGCACAAAGGTACGACCCTTGAGCTTGACGACAAAACCCTTGAGCTCGAAAAATATACCCTCGAGTAAGAATGTATGACCCTTGAGTAAGACATTGCGACACTTGAGTACAACGGAACGACCCTTGAGTATGACGGTAGGAGCTTGAGTTCAACGATACGACCCTTGGGTACGACGGTACGACCAAAGAGCAAGTCGGTGTGAAAGCTGAACACGACGAAAAGATCGTTTGATATGACAGCATTACCTATGATCCGACGTCAGGTCAGAGGTCATGACATCTTTCCCGAAGGTCATTAGGTCACCCTTAAGGTACTAAGGATCGGTCAGTGGTCGGTAAATATCATTTATAAGAATCACCCTGACGATACAGAGAATGCTATTTTTTTTTTTATTTATCTATCTTATTCATTTATTCTATCTTATTCTATTTGGTAGACGTTCGTGCACGTTGTTCTGATCATATAACAATGTTCCGTTCATTATAAGAGGGGACAACAATATGACATGATACCTGGTGCCATTTCTTAGAAACCTTAATATCAAAGGTCTTCTGTAAGAGTAGTTTCTGAGAAGTTTTTGTTTCTGCTGGTGAGAAGAGAATGGATGGAAAGTTTAGGTAACAGAAGACGTGATGGTCTATGACGAGGTTATCTGCTGGTGGAAAGAACATGCAAGTACACAGGAAGAACAGATAATAGACCTGATGGTACATGGCGATCTTAGTTGCTGGACAGTACTAGTACCCAAATTACCTAGTCAACAGAAAAAACAAATAGCTTTACATTTACGATCGTCTTTCATAAGAGCTTTATTGGGAAAGGATTTAAGGGACTGGGGAAAAGTGTTGGTATAATGGACCTATTGCAAGGCAAAATACACAAACACGTATATACATACTACACATAAATATGCGTACATAAACACTAGACACACCAGTCATATATATCTTCATTTTCGATCCGAGATAAAGATTACTTTATTCTTACGAAGTCAGTAAACGGGCATTTCGAAGTCAGTGTGCGGGCCTTTCGAAGTCAGAGAACAGATCGTTTTTGAAGACAAAGGCCCGTGTTAGACCTGATGATTCTCACTGCTTATAAAACAAAAAGTACTAAAGTGTAAAGATGAGTTACAATTAGTAAAGATTTCTTAACTCTTTCACTGCCTTCCCCGCCCCATCTTTCACGAAGTAAATTGTTCCTTCATCATCAGAGTTCCTGCCTAAGAATCCTTCCAAGGATACGTCTTGTTTTTATTTTCCTGAGGGTCTGTTGTAGGAACACACATCTAATGTTGTTACTAGTTATGGTTTTTCTCCCCCATGGAGCTGAGGAAGTGCTGCTTGAATTATCTCGATGTTCAAGACGTTGGCGGCGGAGTATTCTCCCTGTTGATTTTGCGCATGGAAATGGTGGTTGTAAGGGAGTCTTAACATGGGAGGCTGGAGGCAGAGGGGTTTAAGTGGAGAGGGGAGAGTTGTTATGGAGATGGAAGGGATGAGATGGAAGCGATGAGGATGGAGTAACAATAAGAGAAAGGTTGGGATAGGACTAATAGCGAAACGAGTGCAAAATGCAGAAAATATTGAAGAAAACAATACCTTTCACAGGCCAGAGTAAGACTTCCTTTAGTAGTGAATATCATGAAAGACATGAAATGTCAAAATCCAAAATGTTTTGAATATCGACTACATCTAGAAGAATAAACATTCATGTAACTGCACAATAAACATATAAGAAATATTAACTGTCAGTTTTGCTTGAACACCTTCACCACATTATTTGCGGTCAAGTTCGGAAACCTGAATTACGTTAAACACCAGGCAGTGTGCCCAACACACACCGCCTCCAGCTAATGCCCCAGCTCCTTCGCTTTCACTGGAAAACGTCTGGTTTATTACACCATCTACCAAATACAAATTATAATGATGAAACTTAAACTCCCTCGTGATTTTCGTCGGTATTTGTTAGTGAACGCGAATGCCACGTCAGGCAGAGAGAGAGAGAGAGAGAGAGAGAGAGAGAGAGAGAGAGAGAGAGAGAGAGAGAGAGAGAGAGAGAGAGAGAGAGAGAGAGAGAGAGAGCAGCCTTAACAAATCAACAAAAAACAAAATGTCTGACTACGCCACTCACTCAGGCAGCGAATGATCCCAGCATCCAAGAATTTAACTGCCGTCCAAAACCACCCATTTTTCCACACACAACCCTGTAATTAAGAACCAGAGTTGCCGCCGATCACACCCACGTCTCATCTCCTAATCCCTAATAAATCTGAGGTAAAATCGTACGTCTGTGGCTGGAACACGGACGCAGACCATTAGCTCCTCTCCAAGTTGGACTTCAAATTCCATGGCGACCGGACTAAGCCTATGAGAAACGCTCCTCAAGCGTCCTCTATCACCATTATCGCCGTCTATACGGATTTTGAGCCTATTAGCCCTAGTAATGGCAGGACAGGTCGTGAAACAATCAGATCCCATAAGTTTCATAAAGGCCAAAAGTCACGCGATGTCTCGAGGTTTCTGTTTTATTTGGATATGGGATTTGTGTTGAGAATACTTTGTTGTTTTTAGGAAAGCACAGTTTTAAAGGTTAGGGGTACAGTATGGTTAGAGAAGTTAAGTTGGAGAAGTTAAAGGACTTTAGATAAAAAAGGACAAAGAAAAAAGGTCAGATGACTTCAGATAAAAAAGGACAAAGAAAAAGGGTCAGATGACTTTAGGTGAAGGAGGGAGAACCAAATGGACGAAGAAAGAAGTCAGGGGACTTCAGATACGGGAGGAGGAAATCAATGGACGAGAAAAGAAGTTAAAAGGCGTCGAGCGTTTGGCCTGTGGCCGCCGGTCGCCACACTCGGCAGAATTATTCAGCCTGACCCTGATGGTTTCTGCTGCCTGACTGGAGAAAGAAGGTTACATCTAGAATGAGTCGGAATGAAGAAGGTGCTGGTAAGGGGATCAACTCTCACCACGAGGAGAGAGAGAGAGAGAGAGAGAGAGAGAGAGAGAGAGAGAGAGAGAGAGAGAGAGAGAGAGGATAGGTATACGAAAGGAGAAAGAAGTTGGATGAAGACAAAACAGAAGTAGAAGAGAGGTAAAGAATATGGATGAAGAAGGATAAAGTGACTACATACCAGGAAGTTAAGAAACGAGGAAAAAAAATAGCCACATTATTCTGGCATGAGAGGACAAAGACGGAAAGCTAAATATCGACCCACAACCGATCCCATAGAGCTAAACTTGCCATAACCGGTGCTAAAGAGCTAAACTTTACATAACCGGCGTCCCAGAGAATATAACCTCCCCACAACCGATGCTGGAGACCAGCATCATCCTACGTTAACACAGGCCAATCCTCCGACATAGCCAGGTTTACAGGATGGAGACTAGTAATTAGAGGCTATCACAGAGGCTCTGGGCGACGTCACCTGACGGAGGACCATGAAGGAGGAAGGGCGATCAGGCGGGGGATTACTGAGCATCAAAGTCCAGTCTCACCAGGGGGAAAATTATTCGGTCTCAGTTTAATTAAAAAATCATGATCGCTGTCGCCTTGATGTAAGGTCAAATTTTCGCTTGCTCTCTAGAGTTCTCCTGGTTGTCTGTCTATGTGAGTCCAGATCTGCCTATCTTTACTGTCTATCTGGTCTTTTGCAAGACGAACTGCATACCTACTCACCTTATTTATGTCTATTTTTCCCTATTTTTCCCCAACCTTGTCTTTCTATACACTTTCAAATGACCCTATCACACGATATATATATATATATATATATATATATATATATATATATATATATATATATATATATAATATATATATATATATATATATATATATATATATATATATATATATATATATATACACAGTGGAATTCTTTTCACTGAAGGAGATGGTGTGAGGAAGCGAGAGGCTATATGGCCAGGCAAAGTAAAGAGACAGGTAGGTATGTTCAAAGACGAACCCGTGGACTAGGTCAGTCTTGCTATCACTTTAATGGCGCTTTATCACCTCTACAACCTCCGTTAGCTACCTCGGGGGACGCCCACAGCCAAAGGGTGTACGGAATGCCTCATAAGGAGCGATGATGATAGGAGATATGGGAGGAAAAGGGTTGTGGAAATGGTAGAAAGGGTACATGAGGAGAGTAAGTGGTGTTCAGCGGGACATGGTGCTCCTCCTTCGTAGGTAAAAATATAAGGGCGAAGATAAGGAAGCAGAAAGGGAGAAAGGGAAGACAAGCAGGGGAAGACTAAGGGGTTTATGTTGAGAAAGAAGAGCAGATAAAATAATTGAGGGCAAAAGGAGAGATAAGCTGTGAGACGGATGGAAAACACACACTTATGCTGAGGGAACTCGCTACCACAGAGGTACTATATATAAAGCATCAGACACACATTTACAGTACAACACTCTCAAGCTTCACTGAACCTACTCTATACATCTTTACTCTCAGTAACTATCTTATGTTTCACCATCTTAACTCCCCTGATCAGTTCTTTTTATTTTACCTATCTTAAACGACCCAATTAGCAATGGTTAGGAAGGAGAGGGTGGGCCTCATTAGCAGATCATGCTAACGTCCGCTTATGATAATTCCATCTTAAATGTTAAAACCTGTCTCTTGGTTCGTGGTGATAAGAGTTCTTTTTATGATGGTTGAGGACAGAACTGCTTACCAGAAGTGAATATGCCTTCAGCAGCATTGTTTCAAAGACTGAAGACTATAATGCCAGTATGTGAAAGCAGATCTGGTTCACGAAAACTTCCACTCGCATCCGATTTTAATAATGATGAACGTCTATGCATAGCAACGCAGACGGAGACCTATAAAGTTTTCGTTTAACAGAAGTGGACACATTTATTGCGGCGTTTGGACAGCGTCGATGTACTCCGAACACATATTTCAAAACATGACACAAAAGGCTAAGTTACGAACGGCCCACACATTTCCAGTGCTCCCTGCCCAACCTGCAAACCGACTGCATATTTCTGTCGCGAAAAATAACAAATGTTATCGCTGGCAAATGCAACCTTAACGACGCGGGCAAGCTGAGAGATGTTGAGGTCCGCTGAGAGAAATGGAACAGCACGAGGCAGAGAGACGAGGTGGAGGAAGAGGAAGGAATTCTGGAGAAAGTGGAGGCAAAGGAGCGATGCAATGACACATCAAGAAAATAAATCAAACAGTAAGGTAGACATCTTAGGGTACGGGAAATCCCTGGTAGGCTTGGAGAAGACATGGCTCGATATCATTTTTTTTTCATATTATTCGCCACTTCCCGCGTTGCGAGGTAGCGTTATAAGAACAGAGGACTGAGCCTTTGAGCGAATATCTTCATCTGGCCCCTTCTTTGTTCCTTCTTTTGGAAAATTAAAAAACGAGAGGGGAAGATTGCCAGCCTCCCGCTCCCTCCCCTTTTAGTCGCCTTCTACGACACGCAGGGAATACGTAGGAAGTATTCTTTCTCCCTTATCCCCAGGGATATATATATATATATATATATATATATATATATATATATATATATATATATATATATATATATATATATATATATATGATGGAGAAGAGATGGTTGATATTAGAGAGGAGAGAGAGAGAGAGAGAGAGAGAGAGAGAGAGAGAGAGAGAGAGAGAGAGAGAGAGAGACAGAGAGAGAGAGAGAGAGAGACAGAGAGAGAGAGAGAGAGAGAGAGAGAGAGAGAGAGAGAGAGAGAGAGAGAGAGAGAGAGAATCACACAACCAGACAGACAGACAGTTTAATACCAGCCATGTATATATCAATGATCATCCCTCAGTATTGCCTATTGCTCCATCATCCGACGGTAATTGGTGGACCTTTCATGTATATTGTGTTGTATCTGACCAATAAAAACACTGGAAAACAATATCCAATACTCATACTGACAACAAAAAAGATAGTAACACTCGTAACATCATAAAAGCTCATTCAATACACAGAATTTTCGGTAAATATAACATTATAAATAAATTTAACTGTGTAATGTCGTATTCATAAAACTTATACTCCTTTAGAATGACTTCCAGGTTAGTCATAGCAAGTCGGAGAAGGGGGACAAATTTTTAAAATCCGTTTACATACTGAGAAATGGTTTTCAGAACGAGCTCCCTGGCCTGTTGTGAAGGAAATGCGAGTTATCTCAGTCTATGATAGAAGTCGGAGAAACCACCTTTGTCTGTGGCCAAGCTATCGTGGGTTCGTAACATGACCCTTATCATATAATATACCAACATTACCCTTATCATATAATATACCAACATTACCCTTATCATATAATATACCAACATTACCCTTATCATATAATATACTAAGTCTTTACCTTTGGTGTATTTCATGGGTATTCAGCTAATGATCACAATACAATAGAGCTCAAAGAACAACAAGAAAAATAAGAGGCCTGAAAACAGGACCCGAAGGTATTTCAATTTTGTCAATCTCATCCTTTGTAGACGAACCTTACATGTTCTGAGAGTGTGGATATCTCTCATAAGCCCTCTTCTTATGAGAGATCATCACATCTGATCACAGGTATTATCAACTAAACAAAAGTGCTTCATATTTTTTGTTTCCTTGTGGTTTTACCTACATATATATCACCCCATGACCCCTCCAGTCCCTTCTTGAACACGATTTTCCTCCATTCTGAAAACTAAATTGGTCATATCAGGAAAGCGATGCTTACAAACTATGAATCTGAGCTATACCCAGAAATTTATTTACCGGCAAATTGTCGACACAGAAAAAAATCATTCACAGTGAAATTTGATGGAGATTACAAGTGTGGTGCCCTGATAAGTTTAACAGGATTTCTTTTATTGATATAGAGCAATGTAAATAGTTCATTAGCGATTTTCATAATTAGCGTCCTCGTGGAAAATGAAGTAATTGACTGAATGTGTGTGTGCGTATGTGCGCGCGTGTGTACATGTGTGTGTGTGTGTGTGTGTGTGTGTGTGTTAAGAGAGAGAGAGAGAGAGAGAGTGTGTGTGTGTGTGTGAGTGTGTGTAGTAAATCCTTATATGATATGTTCTTTAAATCTACAGCGAGGTAAAGGCAAGTTTGACACACTTTTAAAAATCTCTGTCCAGGTAACTAAAAAAGAAAAATTTACAAGGCTCACATTCATATTTGCTTGCATATTCCAGAGCAAGCACGGAGATCAGTTGGATGACTTATAGCTTGACACCGTTGTTTCTTTCATTATGACATAAAACATGCCACTGTTGCTTCTTTATTACACCATATAGCTTGTCACAGGAACTGCTTTCATTGTAATAAATAGCTTGTTATTGTTACTTCTGCCATTACAACATATAACTTATTGTTACTGCTTTCATTACAACATATAGCTTGTCACTGTTACTTCATTCTTCATAATACATAGCTTGTACTTCATTACAGCATACAGCTTGTCATTGTTACTTCTTTCATCATTATACATAGCTTGTCAAAGTTACTTCTTTCATTACAGCATATAGCTTGTCACCGTTTCTTCATCACAACATATACCTTATTACTGTTATTTTTCATTACAACACAAGTGTAGTACAATATGGCTTTACCCCAGTTGTTACTTTCTGCTATGAAACAAACTTAATTAGCAGTTGGGTGTTATCCGTATTGCCAAATGGGTAAAAGCCAGTGAATTTCCTTTTCCCTGTACTAGAAAAGTGGTCCATGAAAACAAATCATTTTGTATCAGATCAGTCCAAATGATCAGCCTGGGTTGCCAAGCTTGCGATTAGTTTAGTAACACGATATCACAACTATATGAGAAACAAATAAGGTACTAGCATAACATGTGCAAATATCAAGCAATCATCTTCAAGGAATAGCTGATTAATTACTATGAATATATCTAACCAGAAAAAAAATACAAGAGCGAGTTTATTATTCTGGTGTTTACTGACCTCTCCTCCTATCTCACCCCAGCACGGGTTAATTATTCGTGCTTAAACCTCAATATCCGTAAATAAAGCTATCTATTCTACATATATACTCATAGTCTGAATCACAGATCGTTGCAGCTAAAATACTGAAGCCCCGCAAAATGCAGGGTTTATACCTGTTACATAATATGCATATTTTATTGCTTGCAAATCTACTTACATCACTGAATTTTTAAAATATTATTGTGCTTGTATCCGTCAGTCAATTATCTGCAATGACGATACAGTGTTTTGCTGTTTGTGATATAACAAAGGACATGGGTAAACAGTTGCTTTCTATTTTTTGTTTTTGTTTTTGTTTTATGCTGAAGGCTCCAGTAACGCTGAAAAGTCCAATCGACGCAAGGCCTTTACTGAAATATGGAAAAGGTTACAAAGAGGAAAACGTAAAGGCATAGGAGAAATATTTGAAGAGATTTGGAAGGAGGTAAAGAAGGCAAAACCAAAAGACCTCGGTTCTGCTGGAATCATCCTTGGTAGAACGTAACCAATCCTTGTGATCATATTTATATATATATATATATATATATATATATATATATATATATATATATATATATATATATATATATATATATTTTTTTTTTTCATACTATTCGCCATTTCCCGCGATAGCGAGGTAGCGTTAAGAACAGAGGACTGGGCCTTTGAGGGAATACCCTCACCTGGCCCCCTTCTCTGTTCCTTCTTTTGGAAAATTAAAATAAAAAAATGAGAGGGGAGGATTTCCAGCCCCCCGCTCCCTTCCCTTTTAGTCGCCTTCTACGACACGCAGGGAATACGTGGGAAGTATTCTTTCTCCCCTATCCCCAGGGATATATATATATATATATATATATATATATATATATATATATATATATATATATATATAAAACAAAGAAGCATCTCAATTTCGTTTTAATGGAGAATAATCGAACTCACATCACAAGCTTTGTACGTAATTAACTCAGCCCATGAGAATGTGCAGTTCGATTAGCGATGCTGAAAAGCATTAAACAAATTTACAGATTTAGTCTCAAACAAACCAGACGAAGGAGGATGTTTGCTCTCCTCAACTTTCCTCAACTTCTGCAGCGTCCCGGTTCTTTTCTTTTATCAACAGTGGAATAACATGTTTATGCCCAATGACTTCATTCAACTCACAACAGACAATTGATGGGGGGAAGGGAAAGAAAGAGGAAAATATTCCATGAAATTCCTAGTTTCCAGGACTCTTCTAGGAAGAGACTGTGAGTGAATACGAAGAACATCTCTCAAAGCATTCGTTTGACTCATGAGGAGGCTTTAGTGATGAGTAACTTGCCTAAGTTCCACACAAGATGGGACTCAACAGTACTCAACAGAATGCTTATCAGCTCAAGACTCACCGCAGTTTTATGACCCAACAGGAATCTCCATAGATGACCAGCCTGTACATCTTAGCAACGCTGTAACCTTACAAGATGCATATGACGAGTTGAGTTCCTAACCTCACTAATGGGTGTGGATAAAATGGATTTTCACCGGCAGCCTTTGGTGGAAGGCCACCACTAAGCTTCCCACCTCATGATGTCCTCGGGACTTCGCCTAAACAAAGAGGGAGGCTGGGCTTAGTTATCGTCTTAATGACGTTATAACATCCTGGCGAGATACTACACTCATTGCCATTTCTCTCCTGGCTGTCAGGTACTCTGTGTTCTTGATATGTCTCTAAATCTCCACCTCTACCCTTCTGTCTCGCATCGCTTTCGTCCCGATACGCTCTCTCTCTCTCTCTCTCTCTCTCTCTCTCTCTCTCTCTCTCTCTCTCTCTCTCTCTCTCTCTCTCTCTCTCACACACACACACACACACACAAACATCCGCCTGCACCACCACCACAACAGCAGCCCGTCCACCACAGCCTCTCTCCCCTCCTCTGACACTCACTTAACACTGCAGCATCACACACTGCTGTCGCTCCATAAAGATCTAATATTCCCTAGGGAGGGCGAAGGAACACCACCTATTAAAGCCACCCCTTGCTACGATTACGCCCAGCCATTAACATATCTCCTGTTTATCTATCTCCGGAATGAAGCAGTTACAACAAAAATAATTATATCCAGAACAAGGGTGACGTCAAAGTGTGATTATCTTATATAATCGTGAACGTTGCTCATACATTCCTTTACAAAATGTTGCATGTGGAAGTTGGTCAGGTACTTACAGGATAAAACTGTACTCCTCTACACCCGCGAGTATTCAGTATTAAGTCTTGACTGAAGAATAGATTCGTAGATTAAAAGATGCCCATAGCTATGGTGATAGATGATGGTTGTGATAGCGAGGGTGATGATGGCAGTGTGTAGGATGGTGGTGAAGTTGCTGATATTAGTAATGGTAAAGATGTGTTGGTGACTGAGGAAGTGTAGATGGACATTTTATGGTAGAAGTGAGAGGGGAGGGGAGGGGAGAGAGAGAGAGAGAGAGAGAGAGAGAGAGAGATGACGACAGGTGGATGTGATAAAAATGATGCTGGCGATGATAACATCAGTGGTGGTGGTATCGATGGTCGTGTGGATGATAGTGAAGACGATGTTTTTCGCTGTGGAGGTGGATCAAATGTAAAAGATGGGTGGTTGAACTTTGTTTTATTTGAATACTTAAATACAGACGCACACGAACGTACAAATACTCAATCAACTTGACCACCGTCATTGCAAAGTACTCTCATGCCGGTGGCAGAAGAAATTCATATAATTTTGGTGTTAACAAATCTCTTACAAGCTTTAATAAAAGAACGCCTAACGTATCGTCTTCATATAACAGAAAGTAAGCAAAGGATTGAAACACCAGAGACAGCGGAGACACTCGTATACACCATGAAGCTGCCCCTATTTTGCGGCAGGGGTGTGTGATGTCTCCATGGTTGTTTAATTTGTTTATGGATGGGGTTGTTAGGGAGGTAAATGCAAGAGTTTTGGAAAGAGGGGCAAGTATGAAGTCTGTTGGGGATGAGAGAGCTTGGGAAGTGGGTCAGTTGTTGTTCGCTGATGATACAGCGCTGGTGGCTGATTCATGTGAGAAACTGCAGAAGCTGGTGACTGAGTTTGGTAAAGGGTGTGAAAGAAAAAAGTTTAGAGTAAATGTGAATAAGAGCAAGGTTATTAGGTACAGTATGGTTGAAGGTCAAGTCAATTGGGAGGTAAGTTTGAATGGAGAAAAACTGGAGGAAGTATTGTAAGTTTGAATGGAGAAAAACTGGAGGAAGTAAAGTGTTTTAGATATCTGGGAGTGGATCTGGCAGTGGATGGAACCAAGGAAGCGGAAGTGAATCATAGGGTGGGGGAGGGGGCGAAAATCCTGGGAGCCTTGAAGAATGTGTGGAAGTCGAGAACATTATCTCCGAAAGCAAAAATGGCTATGTTTGAAGGAATAGTGGTTCCAACAATGTTGTACGGTTGCGAGGCGTGGGCTATGGATAGAGTTGTTCGCAGAAGGGTGGATGTGCTGGAAATGAGGTGTTTGAGGACAATATGTGGTGTGAGGTGGTTTGATCGAGTAAGTAATGTAAGGGTAAGAGAGATGTGTGGAAATAAAAAAAGAGCATGGTTGAGAGAGCAGAAGAGGGTGTTTTGAAATGGTATGGGCACATGGAGAGAATGAGTGAGGAAAGATTGACCAAGAGGATATATGTGTCGGAGGTGGAGGGAACGAGGAGAAGTGGGAGACCAAATTGGAGGTGGAAAGATGGAGTGAAAAAGATTTTGATTGATCGGGGCCTGAACATGCAGGAGGGTAAAAGGCGGGCAAGGAATAGAGTGAATTGGATCGATGTGGTATGCCGGGGTCGACGTGCTGTCAATGGATTGAATCAGGGCATGTGAAGCGTCTGGGGTAAACCATGGAAAGTTCTGTGGAGCCTGGATGTAGAAAGGGAACTGTGGTTTCGGGCATTATTGCATGACAGCTAGAGACTGAGTGTGAACGAATGGGGCCTTTGTTGTCTTTTCCTAGCGCTACCTCGCACACATGAGGGGGGAGGGGGATGTTATTCCATGTGTGGAGAGGTGGCGATGGGAATGAATAAAGGCAGTGTGAACTGTGTGCATGTGTATATATGTATGTGTCTGTGTGTGTATATATATGTGTGTACATTGAGATGTATGGGTATGTATATTTGCGTGTGTGGACGTGTATGTATATACATGTGTATGGGGGTGGGTTGGGCCATTTCTTTCGTCTGTTTCCTTGCGCTACCTCGCAAACGCGGGAGACAGCGACAAAGCAAAATAAATAAATAAATATATATATATATATATATATATATATATATATATATATATATATATATATATATATACACCATCGATAGTGTGTGCTTGCTTCGTAGAATTCGTAATCACCTTTCCTGCTCCCATATAATGTCTTTATATGTGTAAGTCGGATGGGTCACAGGATTGTAATTGATATTAAAACAAGATATAACTGCACCAGAGGTTGTCTGGGGTCCAGGGTGTATCAGGTGAACGGGTTCTGATGCTATCATTACATGAAGAAAATTACAGGGATTATTACAAGGGATCAGGTGACTCCCATATTACTTTGCATAAAGTGGACATCTACTGGAAGGTCATGGCAGGGAGGGCTCTAGCGTCAGCCAGGGAGACTGCTCGGTATCAGAGACGATACTTGAATGAATTTATGTAGCACATTATCAAAGAAAATTTCTCGACTGTAGCTTTTGTTTTGTTTTTTTTCTTTCTTCGTTTTATAGGACACTCGTAGGATATCTCACTAGATTAGACAGGCATCACCGCCAGCAAGCTCCCGCGTCGCTACCAGGCATATGAACCACGTGGGTATTTAGTAGACTCAATCATTAAACGCAGCAGCCTGCTGTTAACAAGGTAATGAATGCGTGTTACATGGCTAGCATGCGCACAGCACGTGAGTGTGTTGGGGTCGTGAGACACTGGTTCCCGTGGTAGTTAGGGCCATGGTATGCTGTGGTGCGAGGTGTCCGTCCCATACTCATATATGCCGAATATATTAAACCAGGACAGTCTGGTGTCGAATTAAACGATACAAGCCAGTCACACTTGTGTGTGTAACACAGCGATCTTTAGTGGTACTGACTAAAGATATTCCAGAAATTTTCTCATGAGTATTAATGTTATGGATAAAAGATAGCACGTTTACAGACTGGACGAGATTAGCTGCTGTTTACGTGGTGATAAGTACCAATTACTAAGGACGACCTACGACGAGATTATGAAAATAGAACATCCTCTTCTTCAGACATGGTTCCATATGCTGTTGCTTTCAATCTTCTATTGATAAGCAATTCTTCGATCCATCCTTCATTTACCTTAAACAATACACGTATTTCACTCTGTAAAAAAATTTACTAAATGAAGGAACACAGTGCCAATTCTCATTCCTTGCATTTGAATTTCAGAACGAACTCTGGAGCAAATAAAATGTTGACTTTGTACATTTGTACCAGGCACAAATCTATGTTCATCTTCGCTATATGAATGTTGATGATCAAGAGTTCTATTCTTTCTAAATAATCTTTAAAATATTTTGATTACTTGTGATGTCAGGCCAAGTTGTCTATACTGCATTGTTTACTGGTGCTGCATATACCATTTTGTGAATGTCGGTTATACTGTTTTGATATATGCTTTCTCATCCTGGAAAAACGCAGACAGACAAAAAAGAGCGAGAAAAAAATACAAAATCAGGAACACCAGGCAAATGCTAAGTCCAGGTCAAAAAGACTAGCAGACAGTGAGAGAGATGCATATTAACATTACACGAAACAGACAGATGCCGACAATGAGACAAGAACACAGATGAAGGGCGTATCAGAGACAGAGCAGTGAAATAACGACCTTCGTGAACAAGATGTCATTGTTGTGACTCCAAACAGTCCTCACTAATGATGCAGTCATCTGGAGGCGGCTCTGAGGGGCGTATGTCAAGAAACTTACAACATTATTGGCATAAAAGTCAATAGCATTCTTTTTCCAGACCATGTGAGATCATGTATCAGAAAGCAAATGCTAAGGTTCCATTGAGAGTGATCGTAAATACATGTAGATTTTCAACAGTTTTCCATCTGTGAGATTAACCACGTTTTCTATTAATGTTCATTTAATTTGGGAAACCTAATCATTAAAAAGAATGTAAGGTAAAACAACGAACACGGTAGAGACGTACAAAAATCGTCACTCACAGACGAAAGTTCTTGTTCTCAAGTTATAGGGAGCTGCCATCGTATGGCGAGACTTTGGGCATAAATAACATTAGGCATCATCCTTCCTTGATATAGAGGGCGACGGAGAAAAAGTTATTAAGGAAGTGCGAGCAGAGACACGTTTGCTATGAGTAGCCACACACAGGACGTATATCATCGAAGAGAAATACGATGGGAGGACTTTGGTAGGCAAGACACGTAGAGCACACTGGATGGCAGCATGTTGGTTGGCAAGAGGTGTATTTGTAGTTGTATATGCGTAAGTATTTGTGTGTATGTGTGTGTGTGTGGGGGGGGGGGGGGTAGGTAGTGGAAAAGTTTGTGTTTATATCTGGCAGACGATAGGTACAGATATAAGTGAAGTTAACTGGTAGCAAAAACCATAACAGCATCTCAACAGCTATGTGGAAATATGGACGTGATTCCTATATGTTGAGTCCTCTCTCTCTCTCTCTCTCTCTCTCTCTCTCTCTCTCTCTCTCTCTCTCTCTCTCTATCTATCTATCTATCTATCTATCTATCTATCTATCTCTATCAATCTATCTATCTATCTATCTGTCTATCTATCTAAATCTTGGTTACCTTCGAGTCCATGTTGTTCATACGTTTGATGCAGCCTTGCCGGGCAACGCTCATGTCGATACACACGCAGAGTATTCGATACTGTAATTATGTTTACTTATGTTTACTCCTCTCGAACATTATTATTATGGGCATACCAATCCTCTTGAGATACAAGGCTACAAACCGACACAGTGGGACCTATACTGAGTCATCTTATTAACTGTATTTCACGCATCTGTAGAACGACTGATATGGGGGCTACTTCGTCTTTATATGAGTACAGAAAGCAAGAAGTATAGTTTTCCTAGTTTTCGTTTTGATGTGTGTGTGTGTGTGTGTGTGTGTGTGTGTGTGTGTGTGTGTAAATACCTATTTGAACTCTACGGGGAGGGAGTTTTACAAATTGTAGGGCCCCTTGTCTTGAACATTCTCTATTTCGTGCATCTTAAATGTACGTATGCATGTGAACGTATTGTTGTTCGCTGATGATACAGCGCTGGTGGCGGATTCATGTGAGAAACTGCAGAAGCTGGTGACGGAGTTTGGTAAAGTGTGTGGAAGAAGAAAGTTAAGAGTAAATGTCAATAAGAGCAAGGTTATTAGGTACAGTAGGGTTGAGGGTCAAGTCAATTGGGAGGTGAGTTTGAATGGTGAGAGGCTGGAGGAAGTGAAGTGTTTTAGATATCTGGGAGTGGATCTGTCAGCGGATGGAACCATGGAAGCGGAAGTGGATCATAGGGTGGGGGAGGGGGCGAAAATTTTGGGAGCCTTGAAAAATGTGTGGAAGTCGAGAACATTATCCCGGAAAGCAAAAATGGGTATGTTTGAAGGAATAGTGGTTCCAACAATGTTGTATGGTTGCGAGGCGTGGGCTATGGATAGAGTTGTGCGCAGGAGGATGGATGTGCTGGAAATGAGATGTTTGAGGACAATGTGTGGTGTGAGGTGGTTTGATCGAGTAAGTAACGTAAGGGTAAGAGGGATGTGTGGAAATAAAAAGAGCGTGGTTGAGAGAGCAGAAGAGGGTGTTTTGAAGTGGTTTGGGCACATGGAGAGAATGAGTGAGGAAAGATTGACCAAGAGGATATATGTGTCGGAGGTGGAGGGAACGAGGAGAAGAGGGAGACCAAATTGGAGGTGGAAAGATGGAGTGAAAAGGATTTTGTGTGATCGGGGCCTGAACATGCAGGAGGGTGAAAGGAGGGCAAGGAATAGAGTGAATTGGAGCGATGTGGTATACAGGGGTTGACGTGCTGTCAGTGGATTGAATCAAGGCATGTGAAGCGTCTGGGGTAAACCATGGAAAGCTGTGTAGGTATGTATATTGCGTGTGTGGACGTATGTATGTACATGTGTATGGGGGGGGTTGGGCCATTTCGTTCGTCTGTTTCCTTGCGCTACCTCGCAAACGCGGGAGACAGCGACAAAGTATAAAAAAAAAAAAAAAAAAAATATATATATATATATATATATATATATATATATATATATATATATAAGCATCTCCCGCCATGGCACAGGTCTAAGGGCTTCAAGACATGACCATCGTGGCAGGATACAGTTCCCTGTGTAAGGCTGGGTTAATGACCAGACAAGTGGACGATAACGAGCTTCTTCTGAGTAACGAGGGCGGTGCATCAGGTTACTCCGGCGCCATAATGAACCGCCTCTCGCAGGAACAAGTTGGCAGAACACAAAAGGTCATTGAAAAATGAACCTCATTAAGATTCGATGGCCCTATAATTTCCTCTGATTTCTTTTGAGGTCTTGTTGTCGTGTGTGTTTCTTCACTGCCTTCTTTAAGTGACCATGAATCATGTTAAGTAAAAAAAAAAAAAAAAAAAAAACTTTACTGGGAGATTTATGTAAACATTTTTGATGGAGAGAGAGGTCTTTATAATCGAGGTTAAGTGTATACTTATATTTGTCTCTCATTTACATTTTGCAGACAAAATTTGGTCTAATTGTTTCTTATCTTAGGCACCTGATAAAGTGTGGTCATTTTGAGGCCCCCTGAGAAGGTGGGTTCAGTCTGGGGCCCCAGAGAAGTTGGGTTCACTTTAAGCCTACTAAGAAAGTGGGTTCACTTTGGGCGTCCAGAGAGGGTGGGTTCACTTTGGGCCCCAGATTAGAAGTGGTAATTCAAGGCCCATGACAAGACTGGCCAAGAGTTGAAACCATCACACAACTCCTAGCTTCTCAAGTTTCTCTCTCTCTCTCTCTCTCTCTCTCTCTCTCTCTCTCTCTCTCTCTCTCTCTCTCTCTCTCTCTCTCTCTCTCTCTCATGCAGACCATCCAATTGCGTCCAAAGTCTTCAAATTGCTTTCGTGGAATCCTTAACAGTCGGACCAGATACAAGGAACCTAGATCACACGTGTGAGCCAGTCATACTCTCTCTCTCTCTCTCTCTCTCTCTCTCTCTCTCTCTCTCTCTCTCTCTCTCTCTCTCTCTATCTATCTATCTATCTATCTATCTATCTATTCATCTATTTATCTCCATCATTCATCACCACTTTTTCCTCACTTACTAATGACGTGAGCATCTGCAATATTTCATATAAGGTCTGTATCAATAAATCGCTAGATATCCAAAGGTCTTAAACTCGGTCCACAAACTCAAAGACCAGATTCTTTAACTACGCGTTTATATTTACAATGATTTGTTATAGTGTCTTGACGATCAGTAATGAAACATTACTTGAAAACAGTAAAGAACTTGCTGGCATCCAATACAAAACCAATGGTAATTTTGTGGTTACTTGTGAATATTTTCTCATAGTGACTTAAAAAAAAAAAGGAGAAAATGAAAAATAGAAATATGCTTTGTATATTTTTTCCCAGTAGCATGATGTTACGCATTTGTTGTTTATGGGTTATACGAATAATCATTGTCAACAGAATGCTAATAAAACACAAAAAATCTCCATGTTTCGGTATGAGTGAACATGGAATGAACACAGGAGTGAACATGGAGTGAACACGAAGTATTTCAACAACTTCCATCTGTGGGTTTTCGACAAACAATTCAACAAAGTCTACCCTACAGAAAAACACCATCTTCATATATCTAAAATTAGGAATGTCAGACAAATTATCATTTTACAGTGAAATATATAATGGCAATAAACATATACTGACTGCATGGTTCTTAGGAGTGCAATGATCAAAGAAACTAAGGAAATGAAGAGAAAAATACGTTAGACCAACAGGAATATTCTAATGGTAACTAATTAACAACTGGAGATAAAGCTGCCTCGTATTACTGCTTGTCACGTAATCCTATATCATTTCTTTGTTACAATAATTCCTATCTTTGCTATTTATAAACTTTTAAACATAACTGGTGCCTCTCTGTGAGACGTATAGAGTTTTAAACTCCTTTGGAGCATACTATATTGATTGAAATATACTTCAAATAGGAACATTACTCTCAACAATTTTGATGAAAATTGTAGAACACATTAGATCCACGACAAATAAAAAGACCAGACAGTTTTCCCTCCAGTATGTATGTGTAAGAGGCTTAGAACACATTATGATTAAAACAATATACGTCACTGTACTGAAGGAGGTGCTGATGACCTGCCTGCTTTAATTACAGTGAATTACATCATACGTCACGTGTGTTACTGGGAAATGCTCCTCATGGATAATTCTCATCCGAAGGCATTAAGAGGGAAAATCGTATACATTCCATAATCACTTACGTTTATGATGAGGTTTTGAATATACAACATATGAGTCTATGGAAGATGTGTATATCCTCAACTTGCCCTGAATATCATGTGTCTATGATCAAAACAAGTGTCAGAAATCAAGACCTGTAACCAAAGGAGTCTTCCCAAACAGGGTCAATAAAAGCGTCCGACTAATATCCTTCTCATGAGAGCTGTATTAAAGACTTAAGAGGATAAGTAATGTCCTTTACATATCCCACCAGATCTTTTCCCATCCTTCGTCAGATCTGCATCTTTACTTGCCTGTCTCTCCTGTGTCATCGTTTTCCCTCCTCCTCGCCCCCCCCCCCCCCCCCCACCCGTGACACCTCTTCCTCTTCCACATCATCGCTCCCACCTTCCTTGCCTCTTCTCTCCCCATCTTCCTCCTCCTTGCTTTATCCCATACTACTTACCTCTTGCTATTATCACCATTTGACTCCGTCTTCGTGTAACCCTCTCGCCTGACCTGTCTTCGACACCCTCCCCATCCTTATCTCCCCGATGCTCTTGTCTCGTCCCTGGGCCATATAGCTACAGGTTTATACTGGTCTCCTTGCACGACAATGGCCTTGCGCCCCTGTATTTGGACTTATCTTGAACTTATCTATCATTATGAAAACTCTGGCCCGGGGAAGAATACCACTAGTCCTGCTACAGCCGATAGCACAGCACAGGTGCTGCTGTTACTTCTACTACTGCTGCTGTTCTAAGGCTAAAATAAAGCTGTTCTTACGGGTATTATTGCTACTGTTGACGATACAAATATATGTACTGTCGTTACGAATGATGATGCTACTACTGTTAATTCATTTACCACTACCGTTCTTGTAATTATATTTACAACAATGACTACAGCTATTATCAAAACTATCATCGCTCTTGACATAGCTGTTTCTTACTCTGACAGTGCTACATCACTACTTTACTGTCCTTACAACAAACTGTGAATGTTAACAGTTCGTCTCCAACTACTAGAACTGTAATTAATACTGCTTAAACCACAATCTGATTAACCTGAGAAAAATTCATAACGCCACTGTCAAAGCCGTTTCTACACGTCTATCTCTGCCACAACGACAATGACTTTTCTACTAACAGCTCAACAACTATTGTCATTATCGCAACTACATCTGCTATCATCACAGCTTTCCTACAGAAAATATTTTCATTCCTGCTCAAGGCAAACCCACCTCTGCTGCTATCATTCATACTGTTTAATCAAATATTATAACCGCAGCTACTATTAATTACTACTACTACTACTACCATTATCATTACTGCTGTCATAAATCATAACTATTACTGCAACGAATAAATGAAACAACAATTAACAGTACAGCCAATTTCTGCAAAGTCAAAGTACCACAACAACAGTTGATAACAATAATAACAATAGTAATAATAATAATAATAACAATAATAATAATAATAATAATAATAATAATAATAATAATAATAATAATAATAACAATAATACCATTTCTCTTATACATGAACAGGAGAAATCTAATTACTGACAAGTTGTAGGTAATTTGAATTCTTATTCGCAGGAGAGCGCTTCGGCCCTCTTTCTATTGTTTTGCTATGCTAATTTTTTATGAAGTTATATTCAAGTGTAATTATATGATAATGTTTGATAATTTGCTCAAACAGAAACCCTTTTACGAGTCGGTCAGGTATTTATGGACGAGACGAGATTCTATCAATACAAAGAGGCTTTTATAATTGTATTTTCCATTAGGATATTTCAATAATACTTTTTCATTCATTTGGTAATTGGTTAAGTTCATATATATATATATATATATATATATATATATATATATATATATATATATATATATATATATATATACACTCTGTTTTTACAATGTGATATTCTAGAGTGCGCTTGTATCTCATAAAATATTTTCTCCAGTATATTGCGACAATACCAATATTCTGCTTTCTAACTAAAAACTTTATCAAACTTTATAAATACTGAAACACTGTAACGTCTGTTTCTTTCATGACTTATGCAATATTCATAGGCTGACTTCATGACCGATTATTGGCAGTTATTGTCTCTCTGCTACTTGGTTCTTACAAACTACCAAATATTTTCTCGGTTTTTGCTTGACCCTTTATCCATCCTCCTCCCCCATCTCTGGGACTTACTTCAACAACTCCCCCAGTTCCCTGACCACTGATGATGAAGCTGTCATGTATATCTCTCTACGCCACCGCCGTTGGTAAAGCGGCGGTTTCCCCTCTCATCACTATGGTAACAGAGGGTAACGCCATGAATCATGCCAACTCCTCCACTTGCCAACATGAAGAGAGAGAGAGAGAGAGAGAGAGAGAGAGAGAGAGAGAGAGAGAGAGAGAGAGAGAGAGAGAGAGAGACAGACAGACAGACAGACAGACAGACAGACAGACAGACAGACAGACAGACAGAGATTGGTGTATATCTTGTGTATACCTACAGCTACAACGTTCTTCCGAAGAAATACCATTTACATAATCCTTACAGCTTTAACTATCACCACCACCACCACAACAACACCAGCACCAACACTAATACCACTGGGATGATTTCTATTACCAGTATCCGATGAGCCAATTACTTAACGCTAACTACAACTACAACCACTAACAACTCCCACAGGAAATTTTCCATTAATCAAGATGTATTCCCAGCGGAAGTGGGTGCTGTGGTACACACACACACACACACACACACACACACACACACACACACACACACACACAGCCGTGAATAATCAATAACCTCTCACAACTTGTCCATGAATGCACTCGCGTTTCCGACAGTCTTAGACACAAGGCACAAATATAAATACTTCATTTTTATTCCAACATGCACGAACAACGCACCTTACATGTAGTACAAAATGCTGTAACACAATTCCATTTGATACATCGTTAACTGCGGTTATGTTCTGATTTTGTTATCTTCAACTCATTTTTATTTGTACTGTGGTGAATTATGAAGTTCATTTGACCTCACCACCTTCTCAATGTATATATACTCCATTACTGGTCCACAGCGACGATGTAATCTGTTCCTCGCTGTCAGGGTCATCAAAGCCGTCAGTCATTCCTTTTTTCTTTAAACGAATCGAAAAATTCATAATAAATACGTTCTTAAAGTGTCCACAGTAACTCTAAAATCGTACATTATATATATATATATATATATATATATATATATATATATATATATATATATATATATATATGGGTCTTGGTATTCTTCATCACTAGTCCACTTTAATATCTCAAAGTTCCTCAGTGTCTACACTAAGATGAATCATCTCGCAACACCTACATTTTCCTCCACTCTTCCAGCCTCATATATTCAACGCCTCAGTGGGGGCAGGATGAGCAATTCTTCCCTCGACCTCTTGGCCTTAACAAAAGACAAAAGAATAAGATAAAAAAAAAAAAGCCGACTGTCTGTCACAGTCCATTCACTGAGCGTGACCATGATTTTCTCTGGTCTCTTCTCGTCCTCGCATCTTCATCTTTTCTGAAAGCGATTTTTCTTGTAACCTCTTCCTGTATCACACGTTTCCAGATGACTCTATCGTCTAAAATACAGATTCAGCTTTTGCCTTCACTTACTGTTTCTTCACATCAGATTATCTTCCATACATTCATCTTTTACTTTATCTATTTTCTTAATTCCTTATGAACTTTGCGGGTTATCTGTTTCTACACTTTACAAAAATCTCGTACATTTTTTTCCGCCTCTTCTTTTTCCTTTCATTAACCGCTTCACATTTCAATTAAGACCTGGCCTTGATGTGGATTTTTCTCTGTAGCTGGAGCCTCTAACGTAAAAAGAAAAAAAAATATATCTCAGAATCTAGTAAAACTGAAATTTCACACCAAGGAAGAAGCGCTTCCGCTTGTAAACTTCTTGCACACTTGACTAAAGCTTTCAAAGTACCTCTAACTCTCTCCCAAACATTACTCTCAACTTCTGCTTCCTGCTACCTATCTTTCTTTTTTTCATGGATCATTACTCCCAAATCCCTAAATTCCTTCGCAACTTCAAGTTTTCCTCATTCAGGCTGTGATCCACCTAACACTGCTAATCTCTTTCAGACACAAGTTCCTTGGTGTTTTTTTTACTTGTATTTACTTTAAACATCTACCTTCTGCAGGTAAAATCGAAGTAACACGATTTTTACAATTAAATAAATAGAAGAGAATTATTTTTTAAAGAGACTGCATAATCTTCCATTCTTTTCCAGTATGCCTTAGCCATGTTTTAAAGACAACCTCCTCACATATCGCTTCATCATTATCAATATCAAAAGGCTTCTGTGACAGGAGATATCCATAAGAAATGCTCATACATTTTTCAAATTTGTCACTCATACCACGGCATGACCTTACACCAACCTTAAGCCTCATCGACCTCAAACCTCACCGACCTTAAACCTCACACTGAACAAACCTCTTATCGACCTCAATCCTCATACCTTACACTGGCCAAACCTCACATCGGTCCCAAACCTCAAACAGACCTTAAACCTCTCAACAATCCGTTCCTCACAGCACGGTACCGACCCTAACACACCATTACCACTAATAAAGAGCAATTTCTTTACTCCTAAAATATACGGTCAGTTCACACAAGAGTCCAATAACAACAAACTTTTTTCTGGCCTTAGACAAATACTTTTATCGTAACTTTCCCAACTTTAGTATAGAACCTTTCACTCGCCCTGACTTCACTACCACAAAAGCAGGTTTGCAAGGAACTCAACCCCTGACCTGGAAAACAATCTCTCCCAGTCCTACTGCATCAATAATCCTTAAATTCCGTCTATGTATCTATGGGTATGTCTTTCTATTTAGTCAACAGTACCACAAGAATTCTACTTATCTATTAATCCATCCAACAATATTCCTTAATTTCTGTCTCACATACCTATCTATCCTATCTATCTACCATCTGTTTTATCTATCAATTATTTATCTGTCCATCTATCTAGCTATCAATCTCTCATTTCTAACTAGTTCTCATTATACATTAGGAAGACCAAACACCCACAGACAAGCAGACTCTGTGGCAATCACTTCCTTGCAGCTCCTTAGCCTATGAAGGTGATCCTTGTTTCGCATTAAACTCCAAACCCACAATCCTCAAATACGTATGAAATCATTCTTTTATGTCACCTTATAAAAAATACAATTTAATCTCAGCAACCCAGTACTGATGTCGCACCTGCCCTTCCGTTGCAGATACATTTGTTCTCACTAAACTTCTATTACTCTTCCATCGACAACTTTTGATAAACTTTCCATGTCTTGAATTACTCGAAAGCCTCCTAAGAAGTCTGGCACTAGGCTTTACCCATCCGCCACCAGGATGTCACCAGTCACTTCCTGTCTGACATTAGTGTCTCCTGACACCAGTTACTTCTTATCTGACGCCAGTCTTTTCTCGTCTGATACTAGAGTTTCTCTTCGTCTGACACCACTATCTTCTCGTCAAATTTACCCTTTTATGGCCCTCCCATCTCTATCATCTCTTTATTTTCTCTTACCTCTCTAAACACCACATCCATATACAGCTGGTTCCATTCCATTCTGAATATTTACTACAGATACTGGAATTCCCCAAGACTCTGTTCTAACCCTAAACTCTTCTTTATTAAAAACAAAAGATGACAGAAAATGTCGTTAATAAAAAGACTTAAGAAGGGTCAGACTACAAGCATATTTTTTCCAACACTACTCAAACGATGCTGTTTATTCAGCTATAGCTGGGGAAAAAACATGGAAGGGTTATGACCTTGCACTCTTAACCACCACAAGCTGTGAATCGCGTTTATAAACACACTTCCCAACTCACGAGCTACAGAGCACATATCTAGGACGACTTGTAATTGAGAAAATGAAGAACGTAAACCCATGTAGGACCACATGAAATGAACAGAGGCGCAAGGCTGCCAAATGTGCTCAAAGAAACACAACAGACCACAGCACACTCACACACACACACACACACACACACACACACACACACACACAAGGTCAAGCAAAAAATTCCTATTCATACATTATTTCAATGACATCCACACACAAACCAGAGACAAAATATCTACATAAATGGTTAATGTCAACACGAACGTAAATAACCATGAAACTTGTAAACAGAGTAGCTGATTCTGTACGTACAACTTGTTCACGTTCATGACCGTAATTACGTTCTTCAATGATGAATGGGGGAATGACTGGGAGTATACATTCATATTCTCAAGGACAATAATAACGTCATTATTAAGTGGAATGTTCTATCTGGTCCTTTCGGCCAAGACGCACTTGTGGTTTCACACACATGCAATTTATTTCTGTGACAGTACCAATTAAGGGCTTTTTCTCAGAGTCATATTACAGACGATGCCTAAAATAATAACATGCTTGGCGCTCATATATTCCAGTGAAATTAACTAGACCTGATTTTTTATCACTTGGACCCAATTTGTTTTACCATTATTCACTCTATCATGGAGAATATCCGAGTTGTTATTTTCCACCATTGTCCGAGACCGAAGCCTGTAGAAAGTATTTCAAAGACTAAAGGATTTCCACACATAAACTCTTTCGTGAAAGAAATGAAGGAAGTATTAATACATACATTCATACGCATCGCCATAAAATTTTCCCTCTGAAGAGCGTAACAGCCCTTTCGAAGCGTTAGGCAAGATATATACGCAAGGTAGTAAATAATACTGGAATGACGAGTGGCTGGGTATCGACAGTATGGAGATACGAAAAATAAGACACCCAGCTCTCTCTCTCTCTCTCTCTCTCTCTCTCTCTCTCTCTCTCTCTCTCTCTCTCTCTCTCTCTCTCTCACACACACACACACACACACACACACACACACAAACACACACACACACACACACACACACACACACACATCGATAACTCATACATAATATCGCTGGTGCCTGGTGAAGTGTGGACGCTAAGGCGTATTAGATCCACCTTCTTCCCTGCCCAAAGGAAGGCTCTCCAAAGCCTTCTCCTTCGTCAGCGCCTCCTCCAGAGGGATACGAGAGATTTTGTCTTAGGATAGGAATAGAGAAGGAAGGTTTTTAGCTTCCTTGCTAAATTGTAGGGGATATCAAGCTTCGATGATGCGATGAGGAACAGAGCTGTAAAGGATGTTTCGATGGTAAGCTTTAGTGGCAGAGCGGATGTATGTGTATTATTGATGAGAGAACGAGTGATCCTCTCTATGGTATTGCCTAAATCTGATGAGATACGATAAGGATACGAGAGAGGAACAAAACAAATAAGGACGTGGGGAAGGTGGGTGTAATGTCTTGCTATGATAAGGTAAAAACCTTAGGGAAATGGTAAAAGAATGAGAAAAAGCTCAAAACCAGTACAAGCTAAAAGATCTAAGTCACGTAATAAATATGAGAAGGAAACATGGAAGAAGAGGAAACCAAGAAATGAAAAACCATAAAGAGAAAATTCACCATGAGTTTCATAGAAAAAAAAGAAAAAAACATATAAGAATCTCAGAGGGGAAGCAAAACTATTCAAATAAAAAAGCAAAATTCCCTGAAGATTGCGAAAGATAGTTCAACGAAGAATCAGAGAAGAAAAAACGGAGATAAAAGGAAAAGTTACTGGGAACACTGGCCCTCACAAATGTCTATAAAGCTTGAAAAACTGTGATGATCACGGGGGCCAAGTCGTTACAGATATACCACAGAGAAAAAAGAATTAAGACAGGTCAAAGCCTTTCCCCACTAAAGCTCTCTCTCTCTCTCTCTCTCTCTCTCTCTCTCTCTCTCTCTCTCTCTCTCTCTCTCTCTCTATCTATCTATCTATCTATCTATCTATCTATCTTTTTATCTTCCTATTCTTCCTTTCATCTCCCCAACTCTTCTCTCTTACCTCAACTTTAACCTCCTCCACCCCTCTTCCCCCCCCCCCCCCCCTCCTATCACAACATTCGCTGTCATCCCAACCCTAACCTGGTGTTCCCAAAGATGGTGTTGGCGGTGCCGCATCGTAGTAAAGAATTTGCTCCAGTTCTTTGAGACATTCATAGTAGCCTCGAGAAACTTAAAAGAAATAAGTCAGGTTGACTCTAGAGTGTCACTCTGCGTGCTCACTCTTGACTTGTACAGGCAATCTTTAGAAATTTATCTCCTGTGACGAAATTTGGATCGAAGAATATTCCTTCGACAAGCTGTATGTATGTGTGTGTGTGTGTGTGTGTGTGTGTGTGTGTGTGTGTGTGTGTGTGTGTGTGTGTGTGTGACAGTTCGTTTGATATCATTTATCATTTAGTGTATGTATGTAAACGTGTGTGCGGTGGGCGCTACCTAACACCAACTGCTTGTAATGCGCGCGCGTCCTTGGATTTGAGTTTAAGCATTTGTTTGTTTTTATACGTGTGTGCGTGTTGGGCGCATGTGTGCGCGTATGTGTGTGCGTGTACCTTTGTGCGTGACTAAGGAGTTCGAACAAGAACATTAGACCAAGATTTATAGACTACAATATACCACTTCACATTCATAAAGAGTCCATATCAATTCTGAATTATCATCAATCAAACCTAATATACTATCACAAACTACCCGAACAATGATTAGGAAATATTCCAGGAAAAGCAGATATTACAAATAAAGGACGAAAAAAAAATCATGGTAAACGTTCAGAAAGAAATCATGATTATAATAAGGCTGATGCAGTAAGCTTCCCTATTGATATCATCATCAGAAAAGAGATGATTCCAAGAAGACATCTTGTGAGAAATCCATTAAATCAAAAGGAATATAGTACATATTATTGAAAGACAGAAGGAGCGCATCTTCTAATCATGGGAAAGTGATGCATCTGTATTACTACAGTAACGAGGGTAGAGAATAGGGGACCGTATGTCCTGAGGAGTCGACCACAAAGAAAGAAAGAGAGAAAAGAAATTACCCATCGACATTGGAAGAACGTGCTTACAGATGGCAGAAGGAAGGAGAGAATGGCGTGGATAAAGTGGTGTGAGGTCTCCATACCACTCGTGGAGAAGTTCTTTCTCAAGCTAACACCAACCGTGAATGGAACGGGGGAGAAAAAGAAAAAGTATCACTCGTTAATAATAACTTTACCCCTGACATTAACTTTCCAAGGCTATTAAGCAGAGTACCACAACAAAGGACAAAAAATATAGCTAGATATGTTGCAAAAAAACAAGTTTCTAAGTATGCCTAAAGGGAAGAGAGGATGAGGCTTCTGACTGTCAGCGATGGAAGCTTAAGCTGCTTCAATTAGTTGATGAAGAGAAGATAGGAACGTGAGATATTAAAGTGGAAAACTCTAGACGAATCAGTTTTGAAAGGTGAGTGTATTAAGGATGAAGTGGTTAGCAAAACAAAATATTACAGTTCCTTGAGAAGGTATTTTTGATTATGTATTTATCTGTTAATTAATCTAAATGGAAAAATTATCTAATGATTAGACGGTGTATATATATATATATATATATATATATATATATATATATATATATATATAATCAATGAAAGCGGTAGCAAGCACTCACAAAAACTACAGATGACAATTTGCATGAAATTAATAAGAGGCAGATACAACAATATTCAATATTCCACTCTCATATCGACACTCCTAATATCGTTTTAATGTTAGGTTCGGTATACAATGGAGAAGATGCAGGAACAATATTTTCTAAAGGTGTAAAGATGACAGACAGACCATACAAAAGGTGGTAGCAAGTCCAAGAAAGGTGTTTAAGTCTTGAAGCAAGATGGACTCATAACATGGACGATCGCATGTTTACCAAATGGCGTCCTAGCTACGTCTCTTCGTTGTATATCAACTGACTGTTATATTTCTCTCTTGTGATGATGTGATTATTACACGAAAGTGCACTTGGGAATTTATCGTGTTTCATTTTCTCCGTGGACTCTTAAGAAAATACTTGATTACGCGCAAAATTGTGATCCTTTCCTATATATATATATATATATATATATATATATATATATATATATATATATATATATATATATATATATATATATATATATATATATATATATTGGTGTTATATATATATATATATATATATAACACCAAAATTGCTAACACCGTTCCTGTCTAGAACTTCCTAGTCAACTTCCACAGCGTTGAAGATCAATTCCCATCAGAATACATAATTACAGGACGAGTGATGGGAATGCCCGTGGGGTACGGTACACGGTACGCATCCTGACATTGCCTGTCTCCACTGACGTCAACACGAGTCGAGGGATAATGGAGATTATATGCTTATGAAATTCACTCCTAGTAATGTTGTCCAGGTTGGCTTCAGGTACGCTGGTAACAACCTCCTGTGTGACTGGTAAGAGTTTTTTGTGATATATTTAGAGTCGTGATGCGATCATAAAATGAAAGAAGAGTAATCTCTTGGACATGATGGTGGTCATCAGTTAATGAAGAGTTCGAGATGTCGTTTTATGAGAAAAGATCATTTTTTTCTTTTGAGATGATTAACCATCAAGAAATGGGTTAGAATATATACACATGGACATAATTCATACTTGCTGCCTTTATTCAATCCCGTCGCCACCCCGCCACACATGAAATGACAATCCCTTACCCCCACATGCGCGCGAGGTAGCGCTAGAAAAAGACAACAAAGGCCACATTCGTTCACACTCAAGTCTCTAGCTGTCATATATAATGCACCGAAACCACAGCTCCCTTTCCACATCCAGGCACCACAAAACTTTCCATGGTTTACCCAAGACGCTTCACATGCCCAGTTTGAATCCATTGACAGCACGTCGACCCCGGTATACCACATCGTTCCAATTCACTCTATTCCTTGCACGCCTTTCTCCCTCCTGCATGTTCAGGCACCAATCGCTCAAAATTTTTTTCACTCCATCCTTCCACCTCCAATTTGGTCTCCCACTTCTCGTTCCCTCCACCTCTGACACATATATCCTCTTTGTCAACCTTTCCTTACTCATTCTCTCCATGTGACCAAACCATTTCAAAACACCCTCTTCTGCTCTCTCAACCACACTTTTCATTACCACACACCTCTCTTACCCTTTCATTATATATATATATATATATATATATATATATATATATATATATATATGGGTTTTCAGAAAAGAGGAGTGAATGTTGGGGTGAAGAAGGTGGTGAGAGTAAGTGAGCTTGGGAAGGAGACCTGTGTGGGGAAGTACCAGGAGAGACTGTGTACAGAATGGAAAAAGGTGAGAACAATGGAAGTAAGGGGAGTGGGGGAGGAATGGGATGTATTTAGGGAATCAGTGATGGATTGCGCAAAAGATGCTTGTGGCATGAGAAGAGTGGGAGGTGGGCTGTTTAGAAAGGGTAGTGAGTGGTGGGATGAAGAAGTAAGAGTATTAGTGAAAGAGAAGAGAGAGGCATTTGGACGATTTTTGCAGGGAAAAAATGCAATTGAGTGGGAGAAGTATAAAAGAAAGAGACAGGAGGTCAAGAGAAAGGTGCAAGAGGTGAAAAAAAGGGCAAATGAGAGTTGGGGTGAGAGACTATCAGTAAATTTTAGGGAGAATAAAAAGATGTTCTGGAAGGAGGTAAATAGGGTGCGTAAGACAAGGGAGCAAATGGGAACTTCAGTGAAGGGCGTAAATGGGGAGGTGATAACAAGTAGTGGTGATGTGAGAAGGAGATGGAATGAGTATTTTGAAGGTTTGTTGAATGTGTCTGATGACAGAGTGGCAGATATAGGGTGTTTTGGTCGAGGTGGTGTGCAAAGTGAGAGGGTTAGGGAAAATGATTTGGTAAACAGAGAAGAGGTAGTAAAAGCTTTGCGGAAGATGAAAGCCGGCAAGGCAGCAGGTTTGGATGGTATTGCAGTGGAATTTATTAAAAAAGGGGGTGACTGTATTGTTGACTGGTTGGTAAGGTTATTTAATGTATGTATGACTCATGGTGAGGTGCCTGAGGATTGGCGGAATGCGTGCATAGTGCCATTGTACAAAGGCAAAGGGGATAGGAGTGAGTGCTCAAATTACAGAGGTATAAGTTTGTTGAGTATTCCTGGTAAACTATATGGGAGGGTATTGATTGAGAGGGTGAAGGCATGTACAGAGCATCAGATTGGGGAAGAGCAGTGCGGTTTCAGAAGTGGTAGAGGATGTGTGGATCAGGTGTTTGCTTTGAAGAATGTATGTGAGAAATACTTAGAAAAGCAAATGGATTTGTATGTAGCATTTATGGATCTGGAGAAGGCATATGATAGAGTTGATAGAGATGCTCTGTGGAAGGTATTAAGAATATATGGTGTGGGAGGCAAGTTGTTAGAAGCAGTGAAAAGTTTTTATCGAGGATGTAAGGCATGTGTACGTGTAGGAAGAGAGGAAAGTGATTGGTTCTCAGTGAATGTAGGTTTGCGGCAGGGGTGTGTGATGTCTCCATGGTTGTTTAATTTGTTTATGGATGGGGTTGTTAGGGAGGTAAATGCAAGAGTCCTGGAAAGAGGGGCAAGTATGAAGTCTGTTGGGGATGAGAGAGCTTGGGAAGTGAGTCAGTTGTTGTTCGCTGATGATACAGCGCTGGTGGCTGATTCATGTGAGAAACTGCAGAAGCTGGTGACTGAGTTTGGTAAAGTGTGTGGAAGAAGAAAGTTAAGAGTAAATGTGAATAAGAGCAAGGTTATTAGGTACAGTAGGGTTGAGGGTCAAGTCAATTGGGAGGTGAGTTTGAATGGAGAAAAACTGGAGGAAGTGAAGTGTTTTAGATATCTGGGAGTGGATCTGTCAGCGGATGGAACCATGGAAGCGGAAGTGGATCATAGGGTGGGGGAGGGGGCGAAAATTTTGGGAGCCTTGAAAAATGTGTGGAAGTCGAGAACATTATCTCGGAAAGCAAAAATGGGTATGTTTGAAGGAATAGTGGTTCCAACAATGTTGTATGGTTGCGAGGCGTGGGCTATGGATAGAGTTGTGCGCAGGAGGATGGATGTGCTGGAAATGAGATGTTTGAGGACAATGTGTGGTGTGAGGTGGTTTGATCGAGTAAGTAACGTAAGGGTAAGAGAGATGTGTGGAAATAAAAAGAGCGTGGTTGAGAGAGCAGAAGAGGGTGTTTTGAAATGGTTTGGGCACATGGAGAGAATGAGTGAGGAAAGATTGACCAAGAGGATATATGTGTCGGAGGTGGAGGGAACGAGGAGAAGAGGGAGACCAAATTGGAGGTGGAAAGATGGAGTGAAAAAGATTTTGTGTGATCGGGGCCTGAACATGCAGGAGGGTGAAAGGAGGGCAAGGAATAGAGTGAATTGGAGCGATGTGGTATACAGGGGTTGACGTGCTGTCAGTGGATTGAATCAAGGCATGTGAAGCGTCTGGGGTAAACCATGGAAAGCTGTGTAGGTATGTATATTTGCGTGTGTGGACGTGTGTATGTACGTGTGTATGGGGGTTGGGCCATTTCTTTCGTCTGTTTCCTCGCGCTACCTCGCAAACGCGGGAGACAGCGACAAAGTATAAAAAAAAAAAAAAAAAAAAAAAAAATATATATATATATGTGTGTGTGTGTGTGTGTGTGTGTGTGTGTGTGTGTGAGTGTGTGTGTGTGTGTATATATATATATATATATATATATATATATATATATATATATATATATATATATATATATAGAAACAAGCTGAGTAAGGAGGAGACAAAACTGAGTAAGTCAAAAAAAAAGTTCCCCTTGCTTTGTTCATGCAGAAAATACCCTCAAGTTTAGGGGAGTTGTAAACAAGCCGAGGGTGGAGAAGTCTCAAACCCCCCACCCCCACCTCTATAAATGGTAGAAGTAAAAAGAGATGGTGACCGGCCTGCTGGAGCATTATAACCTCATAAAATTGTCATAAGACAGAGGTTCCAAGCGGCCCTCTCCGAGAGCATTCCCATGATGTGAATCAGGCGTATCCTATACGCTTCCTTGAAGGCCAGTTGCAGTATTGCAAGTGGGTGAGGCCGGTTGAAAGTGTCTCCTTTGAACTATATGAACATGAGTATGGGATGCAAAAAAAAGAAAATATCACATAGAAATCTTTTACAACTGGAGTACGACTTGAAAGATGTTGAAGTGGGTGAGCGAATGGAACGGGAAATTGATACAAGAACTGCATGGGCGAATAGAACGGTGGAACCACACAATAACACGACAGAGCTCGGAAGTTAAGCAGAACACTTTTCACCTTCGACTTTGACCTGAGGATAATAAAATCGTAGACTTCAGAGATCATGGTGTCATGATGCCTCGGGATCCGCTGTGTTGGAGATGTGAGCACGTCGACGGGAGCCAATGTTGCAGGTGCAAATATATATACACGACGACCCTGGAAGAAATGTAGACGATCTAATATACATTAGGAACACTTTCTCAGCCACCTGGGAAATTTAAACGCCGAACGCACCTTTTCATCCGGGGATCTTTCGACAAAATATGATATGGAGAGAGAGAGAGAGAGAGAGAGAGAGAGAGAGAGAGAGAGAGAGAGAGAGAGAGAGAGAGAGGACCATCTATT
>NC_092251.1:3085000-3100000 GCF_036320965.1 Panulirus ornatus | reverse complement strand
ATAAGTCAAGGTCACCATATATAATGTAAGATTAAAGAAATATGAAACAAAATACTCGGGGCCCTTAATCTAAGATGCTGTTCAATAGTAAATATTTTATTTTTCATGAAACAGATTTATGATACAGATAGGATCATAATGCTTACCAACACGGTGACAAATACCGTTAATAATGTACAAAAAACATAATAATATGCTTATGAATACATATGTATATGAAAACACACAGGGGTCGACGTGCTGTCAGTGGGCTGAACCAGGGTTATGTAAAGCAGCCGAGGAAAACCATGGAAAGGTTTCTGAGGCCTGGTAGTGGATGAGGGACTATGGTTTCGGTATAGAGCACATGACAGTTATAGAATGGATGTGAGCGGATGCTACCTGGCTTGCGAGGGAACCGACAGACAAGGATGAAAGATGAAAAAATACATACACACAGGGAGGGACATACATAAATTTTCCTGTGTAAACTAAAATAAACAAAAAACAAAAGCAAACATACAAAAAAGTATTTCCAGCACATAAATAAACATCCAGTGAATCCCTTATTGACAGATTATGTCACATATACATTCAAGATATATACATACGTAGTCCGATCTCATGAGTAACATATAGATATATTGGTATATCATGTGGACACCCATATATCGCAGGGAGTTACGTAGAGCATCCGCATATAGTAATTTACCGTGACCGATTCTATTGGGCTTACAGTTGCGTTACAGAGTATAGTAAATTGTGAGTCTTATAATCGTATGAGACGGTAAACTATATTACTGTTTATCGTAACCCCCCTTATATATGGTAACTATCCTTAACATAAAAAGCCCAGCCCCATTTTCTTTTATCTTACATTTTTATCAATTTAAGTTTTCACTGAATTTTGCAATATACAAAATTTTTCTTTAAACAGTCTGAGTACATGGCACAGCACAGTGTGTTTACCTTAAACAGATATATATATTTGTATATATATATATATATATATATATATATATATATATATATATATATATATATATATATATATCAAAGAGCTGGCCAGTTTGTTTCCTATCAAACCATCACCCAACTGTTCCCTATCATAAAATCAAGCTGGATGAATGACTATCCCCATGAAGAAAGTTTACATTGTGTATGACGGTCAAAAATGAGTGTACAAAGCCTATACATAACAGGAAAGTGATTATGTACAGGAAGATTTAGTAGGTGGCAGTGGCGAGCTGACCTGTGCTGAGCTCTTTTACAAATGGTATAACTGAAGACGCAGAGCACTGCTGGGCATCATTAAGTAATCAAATAATACAAGGGGAGTTTATTAGGGGCCACGTTATATGTCTGTGATAAGGCGACAGTGCGTCTTCGATTATTGGTTGGTTGGTAGTTTGGGCATTAGGATTTTCAACTACCAGGGTCATTAAGGCCCCGGACGTCAAGCTATATCAAGAACTTTAACACCTTCTTCAGGAGATGAGGCAAATTCTAGAACAACATACACTCGTACTATGTTCCACGGAAGCGGATCAAATTCCCTTGGTAAAATTCTATGGAAATTCGTGCAAACAGTTTACTGCACGATGAAAGACTAGAGGCATTTCCTATCACCCATCCTATGTTAGCACATCTGATTATGAAAGGACAGTAATTTTTCTATAACTAAATTCCATGTTTAAAAATATTCAAACCCACACAAAGAAATCCTAAGTTAAGCCTGTAATAGCGCAAACATGGAAGGCTTTCTACCCACATTAATCCCAGTTTAAATAATCATGTATTTCACACATTTCTTTTTCACTACTAGTTGTTATCCTTTATATAACAGGTATACACTATATCTGGATATGCTGTAAAAGACCAAAAACAAAAACACTATTTTATTCATATGCTCAATGATTTTAACACGCTGGTAATTTCCATGAATATTTCACACGTCCTACAGCGATGAAGAGTTTTTCTTATATGAAATATTCATATAAAGACACACACATGAAAACCGACACATGTAGACATACTTACATATATGTGCACACAGAATGACTCATGAATATACATAAATACAATACATACATACAAATACATCTATACTTAAAAATAAAACACTCCATCACACACACACGCACACACACAGGGACACATACTCCAAGAACTCCTGCTATACTAAAAGGCTGAGTAGGTGATTATATCAAATAACCTTACGACCTGCCAGTATGACCCCTGGCATTAAGTATTTAGGCCTGGCATACGGGAAGGACGTGAGCATTCTGCTTAACTGGGGTTGAGCGCGTACGTGACTCACTCCCACCACCACAGAGTTTCTGTTTCTGTTAGTAAGACGGTCAGGGCCTTGTGCACAACGGTACGGTCCTTGTGCACAACGGTACAGTCCCTGTACGGCACGGTCCCTGTGCACAACGGTGCGGTCCCTGTGCACAACGGTACGGCCCCTGTGCACAACGGTACGGTCCCTGTGCACAACGGTGTGGTCCTTGTGTACAACAGTACGGTCCTTGTGCACAACGGTACGGTCCCTGTGCACAACGGTACGGTCCTTGTGCACGACTGTACCATCCTTGAGAACGATAATACGATCGATGAGAATTACGGTACGATCCTTAACCACAACGGTACGACTCTCGAGTACGGCGGTGCAACTCTTAGGTATGATAATCTGGCATCTGACCTGATCTTTGATGGGCAAGTCAAAGGTCAAGCCATCAAGGGTCATATTGTACTGAAGGGGTTTATCTGGGACTATATCATCAGTTCAGTTTTGGAGAAAAGACTGCTCTTTAATGGCGGGTTGCAGGCCATTTGTGATATGTTGATAAATTCTTTACGACTGATAAAGGCATCCCAAATTATACATATGAATGTCTGTTTCGTTTTCTACATTTTACAAACTTCTTAAACTGCTCCCCTTTCCCGCCTCAGCGAGGCAACGTCGGGTTAAAAAGACTGGAATAGTGACGAGAAAATTTCACTTAGCTTCTGTTCCTATTATCAGAAAGATATCATTCAGGACGTTATCTTTGACCCTTGTAAAAGGTCTTCATCGCTTCGTTTTCACTCATTCGCACGTATGAGTGAAGAAGTTCCGATACATACGAGGTAATGTGTGTAAACTCTATCTAAAGAGTTTATTTAACACTAATTTCAAAGTAACTTATCTTTTTACATGATCAGACACCATATGATGAGTAACCGTTTTGACACACATCTCACCAGTGACTCGATTCTCCGTTCCGAAGCCCCGAAGCAGCTCTTGGTATAATTACTTAAAGTATTAAGTGGGATTTGTTTTTAGGTTCTCCGAACGGATACTGGAGCTCCGAACTCGGCTTAATGGTGTGTGTGTAGAGTCTCATATAACTAGTTTAATGAGTCCGTTGCCCTTGTATAAGAAGCTGACAGCTGTAACGAAAGGGGTTCGACTAGTTTTTTGACACTCTTCAAGACTCCCTTTCCTGAACGGGTTCAGATGCTCGAAAAAAAACACGTACTTGTGGTATGAATTCGAGACATTATCAGTTATTCCTTTTCAGTAAATGATGTTCAAGAATATTATTTCCAGTCTCATTCTTGTTATCATTTTGCCTTTAAAAGATTGTGTTATTTGATATAACTAAGCTAACTCAAATATGGTGACTGTCGTGAATGGTCTTTTACAGAACATATCTATTTCCACGAGTATTCTCCTTCCTCCTCTCCCACTCACCTGACATAACGTTAACTCACACGACTGTATTCTTTTTTCTCTAGATTTACCTGTGGTGATGATTATACGCTAGACCTACCCTATGGAAAAAAAATCTAATCGTATTCGCTCGTAAGGAAGTACTCTCATCCCCCCCCCCCCCCCCCCCCACACACACACACACACACACACTTTCCTCCTCATAATCCTCCTCCTCCTTTTCATCTTTCTCATCATCTTCCTGTCAGCATATCCCTCACAACGAAGAGCCAGATGACCTGGACAATGAAGAGATACTAATACAATTTTCCAAAACCAAAAATATACCTCTGGATTTGATGAATCCTGCGAAATCCGTTGTGTCAGACCTATATAAGAGACTCGATATTTACGAGGGATTAAAAAAGAATGAAAAAAATATATATTGTCAGCGTAATGGACGTACCGGTAGTTTTTTTGAGATATGTATCAATGCCTGTAACGCGGCCACTAACTATAAATGACTTTATTCTTATTTATCTCTCTTTCTACATTAGATTACACACTTTTCCGTTCTAGATACTAATGACTCTTGATCTATTAACAGACTGGTTTCAAGTCGATGTTGATGAAGTTTTACTTTGCGGATCAACCGATCACTGTACTCTAGGTCAAGCATTCACTTTAAGATCGACCAACTATCAACAGTGGGTCGACAGAGTTTCACTGTTAGACTAACCTGCTATGGAAGCTAGGTCGAGAGTTTCGCCTGAGTATCAACGTATCGTCGAATCTACGTCGACGTATATCCATCTTGACTTACTATCGAATCTGGGCCCATCGACTTTGATGTAGTTTATCGACGATAAGTCCAAAGTTTTTTACAAATAGGTCGACACACTGCTGATTCGAAGCTGATGGACTTTTAAGTTGTTGATTGACCTCCTACCGTCACAGCAAGTTATCTGATCTTCACTTGTTTTATCGGCTAAATTTATCGACCTTTAGGTCGACGGACATTTTCTCAAGTAGGTCGACCCCCTTTCTCCCTCTGCTCAATTAAGAAACACTATAACACCATAATGAATCGTCTTGTACTCCCCAGATAACAATATTCACCCTATCCCTTATACAATCCGATCGTGGGTTATGGTGAGTAGCGAGTTTGCTAATTAATTGTTGCTTCTGACGAAGAACAAAAGTGATCAACAGTTTATGGCTGAACTGAGTTCGTTTACGACCCAGCCACCTGATCAGGGGTCAGTGCTACAACGACCTAACCACCTGACCAGGAGTCAGTGCTACAAGTTTATACAGTCCATTTGATGTTATTTATGGCATACATATCGTATTTTGGTGACAGAAATGCCTCGCGTTGTCAAGACAATTAGGTGAATTATCTCATTAATAGTAATTAATGAAACATTTATCACAAAAATGTTGAATGATTGGCATCCACTCCCTAAAAGAGAGGTCTGATCATTTTAGAACCGACGGTGTAAATTACTGAATATCCTCAAGTGATTAACAAATAGCAAAAGAGATACTGGAAAAAACTGTTGTATTTTATCAACAAGCATAAAAGAGATAATGAAATAAACTGGCAATGTGTTTTATTAAACTATAGTCCTATTTTAGATCTGTTGAGTTGTATTTAAAAATAAAATGATCCTGGCTTAGTGAAAATGCCTTTGACCTGACCTACAAGAGGCGAGTAATACGTATATATGGTTTCCATTACGAAAGCCGAATGACCTCATTCTGACGTCATACTCTTTCCTTCGACAGGCGCAGACTGCAGGAACTCACAAAAGCACTTAAGTAAAAATAAAGAAATAAACTTACGGAAAACCACACACACACACACACACACAGCTCACAACACATGATAATACTTATACCATACATGTATGTCTCAACGCCATCTGAATACAACCACAACTCTCGAAGCAACTAGAGTTAAAAACCAAAGAAACACATACACACGCACACGCACACAAACAAACACACACACACACACACACACACACACACACACATACACACACACACACACACACACACACACACACACACACACACACACACGTTACCAAGGCCGAGCGACGACTCTTCATATGGAATTGATATTTGCTTGCTTCTTAAAGTCAATACTCGCACTTCAAGCAGCGCCAAGCTCTTGCTGGCTGTTTACACAGAGAGACATGACCCCCCCCAAAAAAAAATATTCAGCGTATTTCGGCAATCGTATGTGAGGCCAGGCTTGATGAGTGATTCAACTTTCCATCGTGAAACATATGTGTGCATGTGTGTGTGTGTGTGTGTGTGTGTGTGTGTGTGTGTGTTTGGGGGTGTCTGACATCCATGCCTGTTGGTGGTGTGATGTTCCAGTGGATATGGTGGGTGCTGCCTCTTGAGTGGAACTTATCAGTCCCGTTTTTTTTTTTTTTTTTTTTTACCTTTCATTCACACACATACATTCACCCACATAATCTCTCTCTCTCTCTCTCTCTCTCTCTCTCTCTCTCTCTCTCTCTCTCTCTCTCTCTCTCTCTCTCTCTCTCTCTCTCATCGTGCAATACACCGCCATCTACCTCCCTGTTCTCCAGTGCAACTCCATCTATGAATTCCTCTTTATTATTTTCCTCCTTGCGTGTTACATCCCATACGAACATTTCAACCAAAAAGGTGCACGTCAACGCCCTCCACCGTCCTGGAACTGTTTCACGAACTTTTCCAGACTCAGCTAAAAGCGTATCTTTATTAAGCAATTTGAGATCGACTGAGCTGCGGTGTACATGATGCGAAGCTTGTAATTAGACCAAATGAATATACTGCTTGCTGGTGAGGGCGACAGCTCCACTTTGTAATCATGTATTTCTCGGTGACTTACCCTAATTCGTTCTAAGCAGGCGATTAATCCACAAAACTTTTAATTAAAACCTTCTCGTGTTATTTCTTTCTTTTTTTCGTGATATTGCAAGTTTTCTCACTAAGGAGCTTCTTGGGGTTGGTTAATGTCTCCAGCGGTAGTGATGTATATGTTGGGGCGGCGATGTTGATGGTGATAACAGTGTTGGTGAAGGTTAAGCAAAGGGAATACAAAGGTTATGATATCAGCTGATGGTGGAGGTGATGATGTGGCTTAAAGTGTTAGTGAAGATGGTGGTTGTAACAGTGTAAAAGCACCAGTTGTGAGTTAAAGGTGGTGGTTGTGATGACAATGCTGCCTAAAATGTTAATGAGGATGATGGTTGTAATAGAAAATACTGATTGTACGCTGATGATGGAGATGGTGAAGATGCTGGTTGTAAAAGTAGAAAGAAATGGTGATGGTCGTTGCTGTGATGAGAATGCTGTCTGAGTGTTGTTGAAGATGGTTGTTGGATAGATAGAGACAATGCTTCTGGTACTGGTGGTAGTTGTGGTAGATGTCATGATGAAAAAAAATAGTTATTGGTGGTGGTTGACGAGGTTGGGTTGATTTTGGCTGTGGTAATGCTGGGAGATATTTCCATCAGTGGTAGTCGTGACGCCACACACACACACACACACACACACACACACACACACACAACACACATATATGAAATACACACAGCCGCCAATTCACATCCCAACACCCACTTTCTCCAGACCAAGCAAGTGTGAGAGTGGCTCAGGGTCAGGCTTGATGACTACCCCATGTGAGGCCAGCTGCTAAATATGGTCCTTGGCTCTGTTATTTATATAACTCCTCGAGGGAAAATCCGGCAAAATATTTTCAAGCTTTAGCTGTGCTTTGCCTCATCAACCAGAGTCCCCTCATCCTCCGTATGAAAATAATTCTCTCTTGCGCTAGAATTAAAACAAAAAAAAAATATATCTCGTAGATGTGAATAAGAAGGTGATATCTCAAAAGATATCAAAAGAAGGCAGTGAGTAGTATGAAGAGAAGGACGACATGGCGAGGGTAATACCTCTAAAAACTAAGAAGACAATACTTATCATAAATAGGAAAGGCAAGTAGGGCAGGTATAAACGGATACTCAGCAGTACCGAGATGAAAAACGTTAAGTTGTAAAGCAATTCATAAAGTAAGAAGAATGGAATTATACATTTAGATTCTATTCAGAGGAGGGACCTTATCTTACGTCTTAGCATGACACTGTTTATTCACATCGGGCACAAGTTTCACCCAGTTTTGTGTGCCCGTTTCTTTATGTTTATATAAGTGTGTGTGTGTGTGTGTGTGTGTGTGTGTGTGTGTGTGTGTGTGTGTGTGTGTGTGTGTGTGTGTGCAAAGGTTCACAAGCATGGTGTGTAAGCGTACGACTGCCTTAGCAAAGACAGACAACGAATAATCCTATCGTTACTACACAGCGGAAGAACGGATATACAAGCAAGGATGATATATGGATCACTGGAAGACCAGACAAAAGGGTAAGATGTACTAAATCAATTGTGCAGTTATCCCACGTGATGTGTATTCAAGGATGCGAATTTAAAGCCATTAACACTGGTCAGCCCCTCACCTACAAATGAAATAACTACCATTTTTAAATCAATACGCACAATAAAGAAGCTCTAAACCTAGAGTTCTCCCATAAAAGAAGGAAAAATGTATACGTATAAATATGGAAGGAAAGCAACAATGCAGGAGGGATATTGCACATAGAGAAAAGACTTCACAAATAAAAACAATGCTCACCACGTGGCAACGCTTACCAGCTGTTGGGAGCCAGACGTGGCCCAGCAAGATGGAGACAAACAGATTTTTAACTGCATTATTTATGCAGCCATTGATGGTGATGGTGATAATGATGGCGGTAATGTTGGGGACGACAGTGGTGTTGGGGATATTGGTTGTGGGGATGGTTTGGACGGTTGTGGCTGTGGTTAGCGGTTGTTGTTGTCACTATGGCAATGAACGTGTTGGTAGTCGTAGTATGACCGGTGGAAGAGGCGCTGAGGTTGTTTGGCTTATCAGAGCCTGATGGTCGTACTGCTGTGCTCGAGGGTCGTACCATAGTGCACAAGAGTCGTACCGACATGCTCATGGGTCGTACCTTCGTGATCAAGGATCGTACCGTCGTGTCCACTGGACTGACAGACACCAATACCATAATTTTTGCAATGATTTCTAGCATAACATTATAATGATACCAGGACGGGCAGAAGATTAAAAGCAAACACGAATGATTAATTACCATTCTGACATTTTTAAGACAAATTAATTACTTGAAAAACACAATGATAACAATTTACATTAACTTGAGACAATAAGGCTTTCAATATAACAAGCTCTACTTTGTAAGTCCTCTCAAGCATAATAATGACGAAGAACACGGTTGCTTTGTTGATATTTTGGACTTTTTGAAGACCAATCAACTGTCAACGTCAAGTTTTATCCAAAAACCCAAAAATCCTTAGCACTTACTTCAGGTGTTATGGACAATCCCTAAACCACAAGACATTCACTATGCATGTGGTGCATATGTATAACAGTATATATATATATATATATATATATATATATATATATATATATATATATATATATATATATATATATATATATATACATATACATACACCTCCCTAAATTCATGAGAAGGTTACTGTAATAATATAGAAGCGAGATTTGGATTTACCTAAAGGAATATGAGAGCAAAAAGTGAAATTCAAATATGACTAAGGTCAAGCTTGGTTTAGGTAATTAAACTGCGGTGACTGTGTGAGGCTATATTGGTGGAAACAGAGGGTAGTAATTGCCTTATGCTGAAATGATTAAACATGACTTATCATATATATATATATATATATATATATATATATATATATATATATATATATATATATATATATATATATATATATATATTGGAATTAGTATGAAAGGGTTGAACACTGTTTAACGATGAAGATACTAATGACTATGATATTGGTGAATAGTTACTATAATTACACAGAGCCCATTACTAGTACACGAAATAGTAGTGGTGTCAATCTTCCAAAGTGAAAACAGTGAGGACTAAATTTTCATGTGTTGCTGAAACTGTCCAAGAAAGTAAAGAAGAGACGATTGAAATGTATTATTTTGGATCGAGTAAAGAAGCCATTTCGTTCTCACAACCTGTAATAAATCCCTCCAAATTATAGACAGCCAGGAATTTACAACTATGGAACTCGGATTGCCATCAAAAAAGATAGATATGCAAATAGTAGCATCACAATATAGTATACATGAATCAATACGTCATGATTTACAGAAACACTTAATGCTGACATCATACTCAGAAACATATTACATTCTAACATGAATCTTTCATAACATAAAAATTACGTAAATATGCTCATAGATCTCGGTTTGTTTCCTCGAAAAAAAATCATACGCAATAGACCCTACAACTACGACATTGTAGTACTGAAAACATAACCACCATCTGTATCACACACATCCTGGTATAAATCTCCATCCCTGAAAAAAAAAAAAAAAATGACAGTAAAGCTTGAGACTTAAACTAACGGATCCAGGCCGAGCATGACCCACGAAAAAGTTTGCCAGGCTATACAGGCATATGGCGCAGGTCGTAATCTGCACTGTGCGCCAGCTGCAACATACCTAATTTACATATGACCGTGTCCCACCCCTACCGGAAAACCTATCAGCGAGCGCACCCCGGGAGTGACTCGTCCTCTCCTCCCCTCTGCCCACTCCCCCATTCTCCCCGATGTTGCCAACTACAGCATCTGGCTCAGCTGCGGCAGACGATACAATATTGTTGTTCTTGGGGAGGAAAAGGAGAGAGGGAGGATGCGCAGAGGATGGGTGACACGAGGGAAGAGTATGGCGATGCTTGGGGATCATGATGACATTACTCGATCATGACAAGGTTTAGGGTCTTGCTATATACTCGACCATGGCAGGGTCTGGGACCTTGTTATTACTCGAACATAAGGTACTGATCTAAGGTTCAGGTGACAAGATATTTCAACAGGTGTTCTGTACCATGGACTTAAAAACTCTATCAGAATTACTGCATCTCAAGATAGTATGAAAGATGTATAATAAGGACTTATCTAACTGATAAGTCACACGATCAGGATACGTTCGTTACCTGACTGTTTAATGAAGTGGCTTCCATCTTAATCTTCAAAAAGAAGGGCCTTTATCCAAAGAATGATGAATTCACATGACATATTTCTTTCACGTGAACATATTACAATATTCAGATTTGAAATACAAGAATTCATAGCTTGAAATCTACTGGGAAGCAGAATCAAGCTATAAAACTCGATTTAGCTTTCTTTCACAATATGAGAAAAAACTATTTTTCCCGGATATTGTATCAGTTTGTAAAGGCTGGTATCTACTCCCCGCGCCTGAGTAACTTTTTGCATCGGGTGCTGCATACATGTATACCTTTGTCAGAATAAATAGGCTGAAAATGAAAACAAATTGAAATCGTTGTTTCGCGGGAAAAACCCAAAAGTTAACTGACAGGAGAATATTGGGTGATCGTGTTATAAGAGTAAAGGTATACGGTCAACGAAGAAATGTGGATGAAAAGTCCACTGAAGAATCATCAGTGAGTCATACATCATCAGTCAGAGCTTCGAAGAATCATCAGTGAGTCAAAAATCATCAGTCAGAGCTTCGAAGAATCAACAGCGAGTGAGATACCGTGTCAAGCTTCGAACGAAGACTTATTCGATTCACTTTATGTCATTCGAAGACAAATATGCCAAAGGTGACATCTTAGTACCAACAAGTGCTTTCCAAGACTATACATGAATCGAATCTGATTTGGGTGTGTTCGAGATGTGTTCGGAATGCACAACCTCACCCTGCTGAAAGGAGGGGACGGGGATTCGAGACTCGGAAGGGATTCATCACACAGCGAAAAATGTTTATCCTACGACTGTTATTTTTCCATGTGGGCAAAACATAACAAACTTAAGAAATACTTTCCTGTGGGGCCTACATTTTTGCAGTGAAACCTCCCTACAACTGCCAGTTAACGCGTATTTCAAAAGCTTTTCTACAACTGCCAGTTAACACGCATTTCAATTTCAATGAAAAGCCTAAATGGGTATGACACAGATAAGCTTTGGTGTCGAAAAAAGTTTGGATAACATTTCTAAGATCACATGAAACTTACGCTGGTAAGCTGTGTTTCTAGACTGTCCATATAAATGTTCGACTGACTCTGTATATAATACAGTCTACGGCCTTACGATGAATATGCCAGGTTAAGGAGTTTAACCCTCACGTAAAATTTTATACTTTTTCATACGACACAGTCTAGCATTAGCTTTCATGTGCTCTTGTCATGTCCAGATGAATAGTTCAAATGGCTACCAAAGCTTTTACTTAAGATTCGACGCTGAAACTTAAATCTATCGCAAATCTAAGAAACCTTTTGAGGTTTTCCCGTCACATATTACAGCAATGTTCAGCGAGTTTACAGATATGTTTTGGGCAAAATGCGCAGCTGATGTGGAGCTAGTCCCTCGTCCTCTCAACGAATTAGTCATTTCGTAGGTTAGTTCATTATACGAAATGATAATTCTATGGTAAATGCAATTGCTATTTCAGGGTACACTCTGATAGTGATCGAGGAAACAAAGCAGATGGTGGAGTTTTTGTCTTTTGGTTAAAGTTATACTCAATCGTGTATTGAGGAATGCTGCAGATGTTCATAATATATACTTCTATTTCGTAGACGTGTTATAAATGCTTCGTAAGAAAATAATAGAGGGATAATATTACAGGCATCTTGCACAGAAGTGCCTCAGGATGGTTATGCGTGATAAGTGACGTGCCCTAGGGATCAGTCTTGGGACAGGTTATTTTTCTCGTATATTGATAACAGTGATACTGGGCTGTGTTGTAGGGTACTGATATCTGCAGACGATACTAAGCTGGGAAATAAGGCTACAACAAAAACTGAACAACTGTAACTGAAAGCTTAGACACACAAACTGAGTGACTGAGTTCACAGGAGGAATATGAATTTTAACATCGGTAAGTATAAAGGGAAAACGAGAAGGCAAGCTATAGTATAAATTCTGATAAATACCAAAAGGGAAACGATGAAAACGTTAAATGATATACTCTCCAATTACCTAAAGCCAAGCAGCAATGCACACACGCAGCAGAAGAAAGCGATTTTCAACGACACTCTAATCTTCACTCCTGATAATTCACTGGTATTTCTCCACTGTAAATACTGTGCTTCGTTTCCGTCACCCTACTTGAAAAAAAGACAAAGGCAGAACTGAAAGAGTGCAAAGGCGAGATTGGATTATCAAAGGCTTTGATATTCTAGATCTATACAACTATTCAAAGGCTAGAGTCGCCTGACTTCACTCGTCGTAATGGATACAAACTCATGGTCAAACGTTTCACTTCGAATGACGCTAATTACTTTTCCTTCAACGAGAATGCTAACATGTGAAATGATTTACCAATAAGAGTCGTCAAAAGCAACATCATAGATACATTTAAGAATACAGTTACTTAATACCTCATTTCAAGTCCACGACAGTCATATTTGTGCCTTCTTAGTTAAATATGTGGCTTAAAGGTATGTTTCCTTCCGACACATGTTTGACATCCTACTCTTATCACACTACTCTCTATGAACCTGATCTCTTTCGTTATCACACACAACGTCAATATTACTCAATTATACGTTACTTGGTTTCCTTTGTTTTTCTTTGTATTTCTCACGAGAGCGGTTTAACGCAAGCAGTATCTAAACGCGTATTAACATCAACATGCGTATCCCTCAGAGCGTATTAACATCAACATGCGTATCCCTCCAAACAGAACGTCCCATGCAATCAACTTTACAGCGCCCATTTTCGAACAGGTTTCAGTAAATGGCCAACTTCTGTCACCCGTGTGTATAGAGGGCATGGTCCCAAGTGGCACAATACGCAATTCGAGGAAGTCATTATCTGGCGCTGGGAAATACAGGACCAAAGCAGAGAGGGGACGACGTAGGCTTCGTGATAATGGGAAAGGATTACATTTCTGTAACTCCGCTGGGGCGACACATACACTTCTACCATGACAATATGACTCCTACATCATATGGTAAAGCATTAACCCCTTGGGCTCGACGGAACAGTCTTTGGATATGAAGGTGTGACCTTTAACCTCACCCCTCAATCAACTTCTTAATAATCCCACCAACTCACCTAGCCAGCAACTTACCCTCCTACCTCGTAAATAAAAGCGCGCAGAGACAGAGAGTGGGAGAGAGAAAGAAGGGTAAAGGAGTACCTTCGTATTCTTTCATTCTTTCGAGTACTTACTACGACAAGATTTCGTCACAAGGCAGAGCTAGCGCTTAGTACTCACCGGAAAAAGATATATATATATATATATATATATATATATATATATATATATATATATATATATATATATATATATACATACATATATATATTCCTATGAGACCACGGGGAAAATGAAACACATAAGTTCCCAAGTGCACTTTCGTGTACTTGGGAACTTATCGTGTTTCTTTTTCCCCGTGGACTCATAGGAATATACTTGATCACGAGCAAAAGAGAGAGAGAGAGAGAGAGAGAGAGAGAGAGAGAGAGAGAGAGAGAGAGAGAGAGAGAGAGAGAGACAGACAGACAGACAGACAGAGAGAGAGAGAGAGAGAGAGAGAGAGAGAGAGAGAGAGAGAGAGAGAGAGAGAGAGAGTCTAGTTCCCCCAAGCAAAGTGACCAGCCACGCTCATGACCAATTTAGCGGGCTGTATCGTGTTTCGCGGGCCATGACCTCACCCCATGAGTTGTTTAGCCTGGGGATCCTGCCTGAGGTCAAAGACTTAGCTGTGAGTAGCACGTTTTCAGGAGGCTTACAGGAAAGGTTGCTGGTTGGTGTGCTATGGATGATAAACCAGATTTACTGAGAGAAAAACAATCTTTTTAGAGGGTATGAGAGGGTTACATGACTAAGAAAGCTATGAAAATGAAGATAACTTTAGATATGAATGCAAGTGAGTGAAAGCCCCTTCCTCTCAGATGACCGCATATCTCTGCATGGTAATTCGTTCTTTGCGCAGAGACTCAGATTCTGCACTTCAGATTATATTCGATTTACTGGAGAGGGTGACCTACAGCAAGACTGCTGGATTGTTCTGATGAAGCTTGATCGTTCCCACATGATTAGCCCTACTGTCGAGGTTTTGAATTAGAACGTCCCAGCTGTCTGTCTTTGCAGCACAATAAAATTCAAAACTCTTACCCTAGAAGAAAGGTAAAATCTTAAAACTAGCACTAAAATCACCCAGATTTAGGAGCCGCTCATGCAT
>NC_092251.1:3042500-3080000 GCF_036320965.1 Panulirus ornatus | reverse complement strand
ATAATAATAATAATAATAATAATACTTTAATTTCAGTTAACAAACATATCAAAGGTTCGAAAAACTGCAAGGGAATGAACCCTTGTTGTTTCTGTCCTAACATCATTCGTCCATTCATCATGCACACAAAGCTGTTGATATCAATTAAAACAGTTTCTGGTTTCTCATTTATGTCATTACTTGTAAGATACATTTTTCTTATAACTTCCTGAGAGGACTCTGTCTGTCAAGTCCAATGTTTGTTTATATAAATCCTCTAAACCCAATTATATTCATAAATCTCATCAGTGTATGCTAATTACCAAAACTTTATAATATTTTTTTGAATCAAGTCATAACCTGTAATTGGCAAGCATAAAATTCATCACAATTTGTATTATGAGTGGTTATTCTCCAGCCATGGTCTCCAGTGTGATTTGTATTCAGCGAAATCTTGGTATTAAATCTTCTCTGTTAAGAGCGTTAACTGTAATCATGATTGACAAAAAAAAAAAAAGAATGTTTTCCGGAGACGTTCTCAATCTATAGGTTCCTTCCACGTCATCAGCATGGGTCTGGCTGCCTATCTATTTCTATACTTGTGTGTCAGTTTCTCTCTCTCTCTCTCTCTCTCTCTCTCTCTCTCTCTCTCTCTCTCTCTCTCTCTCTCTTATATCATTACCGGGGATGAGAAAAAATGTCCTCGCACTTCCTGCGTGTCGAAGAAAGCCACTAAAAGAGGCGGAGGCTGGGCAAGAGCATACCCCAGTCCTTGTACATCAACATCCAAAAAAAGAAAAGAAAATGGAACTGAGGAAAAAGGCCAAGCGGGTAGTGCTCATCCTCCTCGAGGGAAATGGCGAACTGACATAAGGCATGAACCTATGGAGTTCCTTTGTGACCAAGGTGTGCCGAGAAAATATACACACGTGAGTTTGACGAAAGATATAAAGCGGAGACAGTTGGAAAGCCTCTAGTATACTTTAAGAGGCCATGTTTCCGGTGTTCCATTTGTTTGTTTTGGCCCTTAAATATAAAAATTTTGTCCATCTGAAAATCTTGTAATCAGTATTACTTTATTACTTTTTGTTAAGTATTAAAAATGACTCTCGACACAGACGTAGTTTATGTAATTACTTTATGTTGTCTCTTTTTCCCCCGTTTATAACTTCATGACATGATACTTCAAAAGTAAACAAGGGCTAGAGAGAGAGAGAGAGAGAGAGAGAGAGAGAGAGAGAGAGAGAGAGAGAGAGAGAGAGAGAGAGAGAGAGACTCAAAAGAATGTAAGACAAAAATCATACAGTAAACTTAAGATGTTAACCACATAATTCCCCATATGCATAACTGCTCACGTACTACATAGCAATTACTTGTTACATAAGATAGCCCTTGTACCGTATAATAACAGAACACGAACCTCACATAATTACCCATATGCTACATGTAATCGTCCACGAAATATATATAACGGCCTATATGTTACATATAATTACCCTGCGTGTTTCATATCAAAGTGGGAAAAGGCAAAAATTAAATTCTATCAAAGGGAATGCCTAATGGGTTTCCATTCCCTTCTTTCCCTTGATCTCATCTCCTTGTCTACGGCATCATCGCGAGAGATTGTATCTTAATGAGCTAACCCTAATCCTCCAAGAATTTCAAGCAATTACTAATTAGCATTTACGTGGAATTAGGATCTATTTAGATGACTATTATAGGCTTCGAAAACAGACTGTGGGTTAAGACTAAGTACATGCTGGGAATCGGATGTCACATATATTTATTTACAGGTTCCATATTTCTGGTAAGTTTAAGTCCAACAATTGTTCTTTTATCCCTTATTGGCACAGCTAAGGTCTAAAAGCTTTTTTATTTTATTAACAGTCGGGTATCGATTCTTCTCTCTCTCTCTCTCTCTCTCTCTCTCTCTCTCTCTCTCTCTCTCTCTCTCTCTCTCTCTCTCTCCTTCACCCAAAGGTATGCATTTTCTCTCTTTTCTTACTTTTCGTTATTACCATCCATTCTCTTATCACTTAACTTTCCATTACCTTTGGAGCAACAATTCAATCTTCTTGTAACCTATCTATTCCTCCCTTCACTTAATTAACCACCAACTGATTCTTCTTGCATCGTACTACACTTTTTTCCTTTTGTTCTAGTTCCTCTCTCCTATTCTAGCACTCCCCCGTCTATCATCTACTTACCTCCTCCGTTCCTCCCTCTCCCATTCGCATTTCGTCTAGTCGAGTCAGGATGGGAAGCCATAGTGTTGTCTTTAACAACAAACGTATTACTCCCCGGCTCTATTACACTCCCTTCTCAACACACAAACACACACACACACACACACACACACACACACACACACACACACACACGCTCGCACACACATACACACAACCTTCACCATAAAAACTATCACTTCTCGCTCCCTTTCGCCTTCTTTGCGACGCAGTGTCTGTAAGGGAAGGCCAGAAGAGCCTCCTCAGGTTCTGTTGGGATACTCCTTTCGTACGGTAAGGATGTTATTCTTTGGTTGAAGATAATTAGGCGGGTTCAAGGTTGTATCTCTCTCTCTCTCTCTCTCTCTCTCTCTCTCTCTCTCTCTCTCTCTCTCTCTCTAGAAGACAGGAGTTTTGTTTCTTTCTCTTTACAGGACTCAAGACCTTGGGTGTCCCTCGTTCTTGGTATGAGTGGAATGTAGGTGAGGTGTTTGTTTCCCCCCCAAGTCGGAGGGGGTGCGTATGTCAATAGCTGAGGGCTCTTCAGTTGGCAGTTGCTGTGACTTATGAGGAAGCCACCATCAAGATGGAACTCGCCGTTTCCGCCAGCTGTGTGTGGGGTGGTCTGCAGGAGAGTGATGCACACTTTCCTTAACTTAGATGCGAACATCTACCACTATTCCTGCAGGTGTGGGTGCTGCTGTTGCAGGAACAGTTGTGGCGGTGATGGTACAACTGATAGGGTGTGTTCTTGAAGCTGCGATAAGACGAAACCAAGCCCTATGGCGCAGTTATATTGTTATCAGATAGGGCTCGGTCAAGTCTTGATAACTAGAGTAAATTCTTTTAATTACGCTGTTGATGTCATTACCTCAGCCGATGCTTCTGTTGCACGGCTGCCCTCGTTGATAACGCAGCAGAAAGCGCAGCTGCTGTTGCTACTGATGTTCCCCTTTACTTACTACTCTAGTTACGATGATCCTCCGTCTGTTATGAAAGGTCACACTTTTTGTTTCTGTACAGTTGTTCTCATCCTTTTTTGGTGCCTCTATACTCTAAGCTCTCTCGATGTACTTGTGGATTTTTCTGCACATTTCGTTTTTACTCGTTCTTACAAGTGTCATCGGTGTAACTTTCATACTTAAGTTGATGCAACTTCTTATATATTATCTTTCTCTACCCTCGCTCATAAAAGTACCGTTCCTTCACACTTTTCATGACTGTTGTTCCTCCCACTGATTTTTCCTCTTTCTCACGTTATCACGACATCAGTGGTGTAAAATCTCAGCTGTTCTGGAGGCCATGTATCCTCATTGAGTGGGAAGCCCATGATCACGAGGGACGAAGATATATGAAGTGTATCAACCACCTGCCTGAGAAGGATGGACATGATGGATCCCAATTCACTGCTGCACTAAGGTCAGAATCGTGTCATACAGGGAACGAATGTACGAGTCTCCTTTCAATATAGAAAAAAAGAGGAATCGAAGGCAATTCACATCTAGTTATCAAGTGGTGTCAGAAGTCGAGTCATAGTGAGAGTTGTGAACAATTATATATATATATATATATATATATATATATATATATATATATATATATATATATATATATATATATGACTACTATCATGAGATCCCCTGAGACGACCAAAGGCGAAAGCATTCATGGCAAAAGAAGAATGTAAGAATAAGATTTTGATATTGCATTTTGTGTGGCTGAATGGCAACCGATTCACCCTATTTTTATCAAAGATTGTGCAATATCTCAGGAGGAACGTCGCGAATGTAAATAGGAGTTGTGTTGGTTGTGATGGTTGGTTGCTGGGGATGATGCTTGCTTGCAAGGCTTGCAATTGTATGCATAATTCTGAAGCAAAAAAGAATAAAAACATATTTTCAAAAAAAGATGGATGAATTAAAAACTAGTGTGTTTAAAACAAAAATTTTTTCTTACATTTTCAGTTATTTTTGAATTTAGAAACAAAAGAAATTCAACGTATTACAAACTGAAATCATGTAAACAAAGTCAATAAACGTTAGTAAGAATCCATGTGGCTCTCACAAACGTTAAAGACAATATGATTTAAATTACTGAACACTTATAACGTTCCATGTAATGATCAGATGACAGAAAAAGGTCAGTTTTGCCTTTACATCTACGGAATTTTTGTAACACAAACTTACATTAATCAGCACTGTACTGTGATAAACAGAACTATTACACACACACACACACACACACACACACACACACACACACACACAATGGAAAAAGTTATATTGTCAATACATTTCTTGTGAAAAGCTAATCACTATCAAAAGGGATCCCACTGGCCCCAGGATGGGAGTTGCATACATATCCGAGACGACTCTTCCCAAGCTTCTTAAAGTGGGATCAAAAGCCTTTCACCTCATTAACTCTTCAACTTTTATCCCTCCTCAACCATCCGCTTCAATCCACTGTAACGATATACCTCTCTCTCTCTCTCTCTCTCTCTCTCTCTCTCTCTCTCTCTCTCTCTCTCTCTCTCTCTCTCTCTCTCTCTCTCTATCTATCTATCTATCTATCTATCTATCTATCTATCTATCTATCTATATATATATATATATATATATATATATATATATATATATATATATATATATATATATATTTATATATATATTATACTTTGTCGCTGTCTCCCGCGTTAGCGAAGTAGGACAAAGGAAACAGACGAAAGAATGGCCCAACCCACCCACATACACATGTACATACTTAACGCACAGACAAGCACATATACATACCTATACACTTAAAAAGAACAAAGGATTTTGATAATCAAGAATGAGAAATGAATATCATTGTTGTTAATGGTGAAAGGCATACACGTATTTCTTTTGCATCGAACATTCATGGCACCAGCAGAGAGGAATTGTGGTCTGCAAGATAGGAAGGGAAAGGATGCTGGCTGGCCTAGCTCCTCATCTAAAATTTTTACGACACTATTTCCGTTTTTCATCGTCGTGAAAAATCCTTTTTAAAAAAAATATCCGGCACAAAAAATGCAAAGTTTTTAAAACCAATTACTGGCCCGACGCGGGATATTAGATTTGACGGTGACCATCTTACCATCAACGAAGTTTGTAGGCGATGAGTTTATACAGTGATTATTTCCAGAATAAACCTCATATATATATATATATATATATATATATATATATATATATATATATATATATATATATATATATATATATAAGGACAGACAGAGATAGACAGATAGATGAACACAGAGAGAGGAACCGGTCGGAACTCTAAGCTGCTGGTACTACCATATTCAAACAAAACGTTACTTCGAACAATATATGAAAGAAGAAAATAACTCGTCTGTACCAGACGGGCTTCCGAGGCTGCCTTTCATATCACAAGCCCACTACCAGATACTCTGATCAATGCTGTAGATGCAGTAATGTCTCGCGCCTCTTATGTATCAATATAACCAAAATCTATTTCTTATAACTGCATAAATAAGGAAGTCTATTACATCTACTCGTTATTTTCTTTTCAGAGGTACCCCAAAATTCGTCTTGTTCAACTGGGTAAATGTGTACATCGCTTTTGCGAGGCAGTATTTTGTCATTTAACAGTTATTCTACTACACTCAACTTATTAAACTGCAACGCATATGTTTTCCAAATAAACATCAGCCCTGTCAAAATTACCTTTGATTTCATTTGTTCTCTGATACTAGTTTTGGTCACAATGGGTATATCATATTTTTATAATGCACAGTATATAATGCAGTCAAATTCTTTGTAACCTACACGAATATAAACGTAGATTATATGTGATGCATATCCAATGGAATTAACTAATTTCTACTCAACTTATGGAACGTAAAGAGCAACACAAGCGGCGTTATTACTCCAAACGTCATAGGATTCAATAAAGACATAATTCTATCCAAAAAAAAAAGAAAATGTCGAGTTGTTACTATCGTCAGTCTTCTGAATAGCATACAAGGAAGCATAATGATAATTATCGAAGATGAAAAAGAAAGATCAGAAAGATACTCTTCAGAACATATGGCCAAAGATTGAAAGGTTTTGTACATATTCTCATATATATATATATATATATATATATATATATATATATATATATATATATATATATATATATACTCTTCCAGGCCATGGCATCTTATAACTTCCTGGACTAAAAACTGTTTTACCTTCCTCTCTCTCATTGCCCTTTAGCTAAACATTTCCAAACATCATTCTCTGAACACTACACTTATAGTCATCTCTTAATCTACACCCTCTAATACCAATCTGCAAGACTACACTTTTGCATTATACAATGGCTGTCTCAAGCACTGTATCCCACATTACACCCTACTACACTAAGCTACTCTAGCCTATTCTGTTATGCTGTTCTACGATGAAAGAATGACACTTCAATACAGTATTACACAGTACTCCATAACATTCTCCCTTCATCTCACTCTCCTACGTCCATTTCCCATATACTTCAAATCCCTCTGACCCTGTCTTGCACTATCCTTTTCCCAAAGACACCTCCCACTTCCCCCTTATACAATCCTTATACAACTTTCATATTCCCTAACCACACTACATTCTCCAGCAACTCTTTAATGCTACACTCTCCCTATTGCACTCTTCCAACGCAGAGTCCCTACTGCTCTCACCCTTGATAGTTTCCCAGACTGCATTCATCCTTCTAGATCTTCCCAAACTCCTTTCCCACAACTCTCACAATTTCCTTCCTCTTCTCTGCCTGCATTACACTTTCGTACCCACATTTTTCACTGTACCATTCCCAGCACTAAACCTTCCTCCTCCTCCTCCTCCTCCTCCTCCTCCTCCTCCTCCAGTAAACCGCGTGCCGCATCCCTTCTCTAGAGAAACCTTCCTGTGCACAACACACCCCCACACTGCTCTTACTTCTCACTACACTCTTCCAAGGTTCCCTCCCAGGTGGTGGCGGACACTCTAACTTGGGAGATAAAGAAGATGAAGCTGAGGAACTTTTGGCTAAGTTTCTTACCCCGGGGTGAGACAACCCAATTATTCCTCCCAGCTGTAGGCAGAGATCCACCCCTGGGCTTTATTTGGCTCCCCTTTCAAGGCTATATCTGCACCAGTTTTTTCCCCAGTTCCTTTTTCGCATCCTTCTAATTCTCTTTCTCTTCTCAGCAAAATATACTACTCCTAACGCCCCATTTCCCCCCAAAACCCACACTCCCAAAAGCTAATCCATTTCTAAAAACCCTACTCCTTGGCCCCTCACGGCTCTACTCGCTAACTTCAAGACCTTGTTCCTGCTTCCTGCCTACTCAAAGACGCCCTTTCAAGGAATACCTCCCCATCAATAACCACCCTACCCATATGCCCCATTCCTCCCCAAAATTTTTACTCTATTCTGAAGAGCCCCATATATTCCCTAATATCCTCACTCTCGAGACCTCATTATTCCCCTAAAAGAACCTATATCTTAACGTCCCATCTCTCCTGAACATTATCCATTCACCATGGTCAATTGCCATCCTTCCCCTAAAGACCTTTTCTCCTCTAACAAACTTAAAATTCATCTCCATCTCGCTCTGTACACCCTCCCCTCCTCACCCCAGCCAACTGCTTACCACAAACCTGTACCTAAACACCTCTAGACCGAAGACTCTCTTACTTCAACAACTTGATTCCTCTTCCTCCACCAAAACTAAAAGCCCATACGCGCCACACTCTGCCACTCCCAAGTATCATACATCTGCCTCGCAGCCTCGATTTCGTTAAGCCTACACTGTTGCGTATCTTGAGGCTGCTTCATGTCGTTCTGCTGCATATCCCTCTTCTTTTTTCGCTCTCTCTGTATATATCTCTTTCCCCCTATCTTTACCTTTTAAGGATTTTTTTTCTTCTCATCCCTCTAAGCAGTTTGTTTTCAGTTTCTTTCGACTGTTTACTTTCCTTTCTCTCAAGGTTCTTCACCTCCTTCTCCAGTAATCATTCATTTTCATATTTAAAAGACTCATCTATATCTTCATGTTGCTTCCATCTTCGCTCTTTTCAATGTATGTCTGTCCTCTCTCTCTCTCTCTCTCTCTCTCTCTCTCTCTCTCTCTCTCTCTCTCTCTCCTTAAGACTAAGACAAGGGAGAAGCCATTTGTTTCCCCCACTAGGAGACACTTGATCACCTTGACAAAACCGTAGCAATTACCATCCACCGCCGACGTCTGTCTATGGCTTGATGATCAGCGCTCTCTCATCAAAGGGGCCACGTTCCTCCCATCTTCCCAGTGGTAGATGGTTTCATTTCGCGCAAACGACGAATGCTGCATAATTTAGGGGTCTAGTATGAGGTCCCAGGGCCATTCTTGATTCTGTATCAATTTACTCTGTGGGCGACAGATGCGGTCGGGGGTGATGTTGGTGATGGAGGCTGCGAAGAGAGAGAGAGAGAGAGAGAGAGAGAGAGAGAGAGAGAGAGAGAGAGAGAGAGAGAGAGAGAGAGAGAGAGTATGTGTGTGTGTGTGTGTGTGTGTGTGTGTGTGTGTGTGTGTGTGTGTGTGTGTGTACTCGGTAGCCTCTCGGAACGAGTTGCTCTGCGAAAGAATTTCCTGAAATTTTCAAAGGGGAAGAATCACATCCGACAGAAGCTGACTTGTATTACTCGCTCCAAATTCAACAACACCATTTGCTCAATTTGCCGAGTATACAAGAGGATAAGAATTTTACTCTCCCTCCGAATATTCTTCAGCTCAAGAGTCAAATGACGTCAAAGATTTCCACCTCTCGCAGTGAATAAATGTGACCGGAGGCTCTTACATGGATCGTCGTCGTCTTCCTCTTCTTCCCTGCGCTTCTAGGACAGAGGATGGGTTGGGGGGGGGGGGGGGGGGGGCGCTGTGTGTGGCGTGACGAGGTGTCATTCACCTGATAGCTTCTGGGTCTGGCTGGAGGTGATGATCTCGTGGGGGGAGGGTTAGGCAAGAATACAAAGGCGTGATAACGTATCATACAGGTAGCTTTTATAAAATGTTCACATAACTACATACCCAGCTTATGTAGAGTATATTTATATAAATAAATAAGAACATGGGTGTATATATATATATATATATATATATATATATATATATATATATATATATATATATATATATATATCTGGGGATAGGGGAGAAAGAATACTTCCCACGTATTCCACGCGTGTCGTAGAAGGCGACTAAAAGGAGAGGGAGAGGGGGACTGGAAATCCTCCCCTCTCGTTTTTTTGATTTTCCAAAAGAAGGAACAGAGAAGGGGGCCAAGTGAGGGTATTGCCTCAGAGGCCCAGTCCTCTGTCCTTAACGCTACCTCGCCAACGCGGGAAATGGCGTATAGTATGAAAGAAAAAAAGCATATATATATATATATATATATATATATATATATATATATATATATATATATATATATATATATATACTCTGTTTATGGGATCTGCAGTAAAGAAATGAAAAGACCAAAATAGAAGACGAAAGGATGGAGTGAGAGAAGTTTTCAGTGAACATGTAGAAGGGTGTGTGGCGTGCGTGGTTTACAACGAAATGTACATTAGTAGTTTACTGGGGACGATTTGCTGTCAGTGGGCTGATCCAGGGTATACGAAGCGGTCAGAAGAAACGACAGAAAGGCCTTTGGGGATTGGCTGTAGACAAGTGGCTCCGTTTCCGGCACACTGTACATGATAGCTGGAGAGAAAAAATGACCAAATGACCTTGCGCTACCTCACAAACTCGGGAAACGGTGATTATATATATATATATATATATATATATATATATATATATATATAATGTTCTTGTGTCAACCACTCGTGTCTTTGCTCAGTAATTAGTTCAACCACAACGAAAAAAGACATCTATTTTCTTCAGGATTCTTGTCTGTAAGCCAACACATATATAATCTGTCAAATTTTTTTTACTCAGAACCTAATGACCACAGTCAATTCAGAAATTTAGGACACACGATATGAAAATTGATAAAATCAAACCCAACAGCTTACAGTCAAGACTCACTGACAGATTCTTCCGGATGAGGTACTTCATCAACGCGAAGTGAAGCAAACAGTGTTTCATTTACGGTTCTGAATTTTCTCAAGGTTACGGGATACTTGTGGACCAACCCACTTTAATCTCCACGTTTAAAAGTTCACAGGATGTTGAATGAGTAGGGCGTGCCGACCACTCTCGATTCTTTGACGGCGAGCAAGTCTTCTGGGAAAATATTGCTTCTAGGAAATCCCCAAACCACTCGACCATACTTTACCGGCGCTTCAGATCGTTGTGTCAAAGGGTGGGAGCTCTTGACTCCCTCACACGAAGGGTTCCTCCAACAAAATTTTATGTAGCTGGACCTAACGACACCATCTTATACACCCGTTTATTGTGAGACGAGTTATTGCTCCTGTGGCAGGTGAGGGATCTCCGTCGCTCCAACAGACACATTTTGTGTCTCTCGATACGATCTTTTGTCGCAGAGGTGTCTTCATCCTTCCAAAACCGAGCGGTGAATCATTTCAACTTACAAACCAGTGGTTGACTAAAGCACCGAATCCGATCATCTTCATCTGATACTTCAAGTGTCGTTTACTTCAACTGCTTCACATCCCAGATCGTATATTTTGTTCGTCTAATGCCGAGCTCCTCTTCATGCGAGTCCTTTGTACTTCATAAGTGATGATCATTATCTCAAAGACGACAGGTGTACGTTCTACCCTTTCTTGACTCACTCCTCCTTAGTAGGTTAACGACCAACATTCTTTACATGAGCTGTTTGTTCGCTTGGTAGTCTCATATCAGACAATTTGCTCTCAGAAGTTGGCTTCTCTTGTACTTCCTCCCCTTCTTCTCCTCCACATTCTCAAAACTGTAAAACCAACAGTAGTGGTCAATTAGATATCTGTTATCTCTGTTGATTTTCATCTTCAGCTCGTTAGTTCAAAGTTCTTGGTTAGGATTAAAACATCCACCACGTGTTATGGGGAGATAAATTCTCTGTATTGGGAGAAGCAGTTACAGTTGGCGAGAACGCAAGTTATAACTCTTGGTCTTTGTAAAAGTGTTAAACTAAACGGTAAAAAAAAGAAATGCTACTGAATGATCATATCTAAAAGGACTGAGCTTTAGACAGCGAATGAATGACGATGACACACAGACTACCTGTGATTACACAAGTCACACACGAAACAATTTATTGTACGATTATCATCGAACAAACAGCAGCACTGAGAACTTAATTAGCAATAGAGATGATTAACATTGCTCAGCTCCGTCCAGTAATCTATGAAACCAGAACCATCAAGACAGAATGTCATCCACTGTCGGAGTAACCAGTGCGCTACACAATTCATTCATATAGAGGACGGAGAGACAAGAATCATTGTGTGAAGAGAATCTTGAAGTGGAGTGAAACCCGGCGATGGTAAACATGTTTTAAAGATGCACACACGATTTCCCAGCACCCAGCGTTGCTCGGTGATATTAGTGCATGTTCCCTTACAGGGGAAAATTCATATAAAGATATGACTATATTAAAGGATATATTGCAAGTGATCACGAGTGGAACAATAGAAGACTATTCGTATGCTGTAAGATAACTCGCGGGCCTTGTACATTTCGTTACTGAAGATTACAATATGTTGATTTATGATAACCAAACAATATCTTTCAAGATTTAAGCAGATGAATAGGTTCTTCAGCCACGAAGTTCTTGACGGTATCTCTCCATTTATTCATACAATTACCTACTATTATATTCCGTAGAAGGAAACTCTTAATCAACTAACCGAAACCTCATCCTCCACTTGTAAGCGCCGTCTTCAACGCATACGCTTCATCAGAATAATAGCCAGACACTCCTCAGTGTACACAGCCACTCAGAATATTGGACTTCGTGTGACCAAAGGCCTCTTAAGTAACATCCTTGAACAGGAACCTAGAAACACTTGCTTAAGACTCCATCGTGACAGGACGCTAGACAACGCAGCATTCCTGTAGCGCATAGCCAGACAGATTTCAATTCTACAAGACAAGACATCGGTACCTTAAGGGAAGGCACTTTTTTTACAGTCAATAAGAGAGCTTTAAAACAAGATTCCTCGTATGTGTATGATGTGTATACAAGCGATCGAAGTGATACTTTAAGAGGAAGGGAATTCACGTATATTCTTCTTTGGCTTAGAGCTTACACTGTAATGAGTTACGTCTAACGAGGCGGATTCTCACCAATAGATACAGGCGTTGGGTGCTCATTAAAGAGAAAAATCTAATTCATTTTCTACCTTGTATACCAATCAGTATGGCTATTTTCACCTTGTATGGCTACTGGCTTCAAATATGTTTGGCTGCTGATAATCATAAACTCCAACAGCTTACATACTTACAGAAATACGTCTCTTCATCAAGCACTTTAGTCCCACGAACTTATCTCAACATACGGAACACAAAACTGAACAAGTTAATATTCAGCTACGGCGCAACTTTCCAAGATCTGCATAGGGGTACGACTCATGCGCGTTCTCCATCACACGGAAGACCAGTCACAATTATTTCCCGAAGCAGAACGCTGTTAGAAGTTAATTCGGAACGTGTTAAATGTCAGTAAGTTAAACAGCTGAGCCGGCTGCGTCAGCACATCTGCTGCAACATTCAGACATCTGCGACCCTAGCGCTAACTCGGTAGGGCTTGAGAGGTCAATAAGAGGCATCAAAGATATTGACGCTCCGGCGGCTCGCGTGGGGGATGGGTGGGGTGAAGGTATGGGGGGATGGTCATTGCAGGTCATCGTATTGGACCGACTAAGTCATCCTTCGTGTTGGCATTTGGTCACAGCTGATGCCAACATCCGTACCCTCACGTGAGATCTGAGCGGACGGCTGGTCGTTTACTGCCAGTCTCCATCCTTTGAAACGACTCATAAAAGCGAGCAATTGCCGAGAAGTCGTCCTGATTACGTGTTATCGTGGCCCAGTGATATGTTTATCCTAACTTCTCGTTCCCTTTGTGATAGGAGTAGTCTTGTCTTGCGCCATCACGCCCTTGGTCGTGTTCAAGGATGATACCTTCCAGCTACAGAGGTTGATTTATTTTCCATTCATCACGGGAAAAGTGGATCTTGAAAGCTTTTCTATGAAAGTACATCGTAGTCAAGCATGACTCAAATCATCCTTCGTGTACTGGAACGGTGGAATGAAACGGACGCTTTCATTAGACACTGAAACCTAGACTAAGCCGAAGCGTTCCTCTGCCTTATCGACTCCATAAATGTTCTATCATATAACAACCATGACTGTTAAGGTAAACCAGGCTCAAGTAAATATACGGTTCTGATTTACCCTGCTCTGTATAAACCAAATGGATGACTTGGCGTAACAGTATAAAACCAGAATGGGGATACGTTGCGTCTCTTGTCTTTATATCACTCTAAGTAATAAATAGTGACTTTTAGCTGTTATTATTAAGTTGACGAGATTACTAATGTGTTACTAAATGCTAAAAGTCGCTGGATTAGTGCTATGTAACTTTGCGATAAAGCAAGGTAGATATATATTCCATATGATTTTGATCACTGTAGTCTCTGTTTTGCTATACAAACTTTCTTCAAATCTCCAAACTATCTTTAAAAGCTGAGTCCTCTAAAGGTTATGATCATATCCTATTCCATTCATAAAACCCTATAAATGAACTTGTTTGATTAAGAAACGGCAATATTAGTGTTATACACGCAGACAAAAGATATAAAAGTGCTTTGCCTCGACACCCGGAGATGTAGGGCTTGGAACTGCTTCGACCACAAGCAACCAGGACTTCAGGCCACAGGCGTGTACAGGATCTTTTTTCTTTCCGTGACTCCTCTGTGTGGAGAATTATTATCTCGAAATATGTGAAGCAACGCATGGGTAGAAATGACTTTCTCCAGTTTCTTACAAGGACATCCTATAAATGTGAGATATATATATAAAGGGCCATAGAGTGTTCATGGTGTAGGAATTTTCTTGACCTCCTTAAGACGGTGTTCAAGATTTTTCGACTGATGGTTATGACATGACATGAACGGCTGTGATGACCCTGCCATTCGACTGGCTTAAAGCCAAGTATTCAACTAACAGACAATGGTCATTACGAACTGAAGGCGACCACGATAAAGCACACAGCTATACTGCAGCCCCAAAACTTGCATAAATAGCCCCTTTTGACGTTGAGTGACATTATAGACCCCTGAGAAGCCATTCAAGGTGGCGCCACTCACCAGAAGAATAATGCCAACCAAACATTAAATATGTCAACATTTGGAAACATGGATCCGATTCAATGGGTTTCTTGGTCAATAGATTATACTTATTAGTGTAAAAGATGTCCAGTCAAGAACAAACAGGCTCTTAACACACTGTAATTTTGGAGGCTCTAGTGTGATTTTCAGACACTGGGTGACAGTATCTATCTATCTTTTACTTTCATACTATTCGCCATTTCCCGTGTTAGCGAGGTAACGTTAAGAACAGAGGACTGGGCCTTTGAGGGAATATCCTCACCTGGCCCCCTTCTCTGTTCCTTCTTTGGAAAATTAAATAAAAAAAAAGAGAGAGGGGAGGATTTCCAGCCACCCGCTCCTTCCCTTTTTAGTCGCCTTCTACGACACGCAGGGGATACGTGGAAGTATTCTTTCTCCCCTATCCCCAGGGATAATCTACCTATCTACTTATATATATATATATATATATATATATATATATATATATATATATATATATATATATATATATATATCAAACAAATACAATACGCACCTTCTGACAACCTGACAACGAGAAACAAGAAAAATAAAAGCATATCTGCAGAAACTGCGATAATGCTCATAACAGACTGAAATATAAATAGGTCACCTTTTCAAGGCGGGCAAGTCTAGTCATCACTATGCAAATGACAACTTTTTACGAGGACGCCATAATCCTATGGCTGAAAAGGAAACATATCGGACACCAAACTGAATAAGTCCGAGGGGAAATTTAGAAGTAAAACACCTTTGTTGCATTAGCTAGAGTTTCATTTAGAATAACGACCTAATTACCAATTCGATGGTCTACTACTCTTGAAAATTCTTGAATACTTCCTATTCTTTTTTTTTTCAAAAGACCGTAGCTGTTGCAAGACTTGAAAATCAGAACTTTTTCAATTCACTGCCTCTTAATGGACTAAGTTTTGGAGTCCTGCAGGAGAATGGGATTGGAATACCTCTCTTTCTTCCTTAAATAACAGGGAGTTTTGAATCATACGGCGTGTGGCAGCTCCCACTGCACAAAAATGAGATTGAAAAGGTAAGGAAATGTGTGAATGACAGAAGGAGAGATAAGGCAAGAAACAAAGACTACAGCCTTCCACTAACCTATGGTAGCATAGCTAATTTATTTTCCCAAAAAATACGTCTTAGCCTGAACATTTTCTCTTACTGATAATAATGTTCAAGACTGTCAACTGCATATGTGTGTGTGTGTGTGTAAGTGTGTGTGTGCGCGCCCATATATTCTTTTATCAAGAATTTTCCTCATACGTAAGTGTAAGTGTAGTTATTATTGCCTTAAATTGTTTGTGTTTTTATCATTTGATCAATCACTTAAACCAGGCAAGAGAAATGCATGCATGTGTAAAGGTACCACATGAACGTAAAGATACAATGATATATGCATGATACATACTTTACTCGGTTGCCTGTGATGCAAAAAGAAAAAAAATACATGATTTTCAAGATACTTTCCTCAACGAAAAATGACATTAACAAACAAAAGAACCTTAGCTGCGATATTCACTGCAAGAGTATTTACTTACACTACGAACGTAAACACTTGATTTTCTAAATGACAATGAATGTGTTTGCTATAATATTCAGGTAAATACAAATATAAAAGACATGGACAACTCTCCTCTTCCCCGATATATATCTTTGTGTCCTTCATTCTGACAGGATCGTATTTAAACCCAAATATCGTAGCCGACCCACTGCCCCACCCCCATCGACAGCCAAAACAAACCAACAATGATGTTATCAGTCAGCAATTAGCCGAGGAGATGAACCAGGGAGATAGAGAAGACCTGTGAGAGACGTGGTAACTGTCGGACCTCAATGTTTCGTAGGCTTCCTGGTGTGAGGTTCCTCAGGGAGTTGTGTTGGTTTTCCTTTCTCTTTCGTATTAATGCTGGGGAGGTGGTAACGGCAGGAGGTAGCAGAGGTCTGCGGTTTTTGGCTGGAGGTGATGATTTTAATGCGTATGACTGATGGGTCTCGGAGATTTTCAGGGGTCCTGGTGTGAGGTTTCTAGGGGGTTCCAATGGTTCCCCTTCTCTTAAATGTTAATGATAGGAAGTTCGTTAAGCTAGGAAGTAGATCCGTCCCTCTTGGATGATATGGTGATTATCATTTTCATTGAAGAAAACTGCACCATTCATACACTGGGAAAGGAGAGACTAAAGAAGAAATTCAAAGTGAAAATAAAATTAGAGGAACAAAAGTTTAGTTGCAACTAACACAAGCCGAGAACAGTAAATTGTACACTTAAACTTAGATACAGAAATATTAAGCCATCTTTTATGATGTATTCACATAGTTATATCCACATTACGCAAATCCATATTTCAGCAGGAAAGTTATTCCGTGTTACTCTCATTTCACGATCCTTGAACTTTCTTTGGGTCCGTTTAGGCATTTACCCCTCCTCGTGCGTCGGGAAAACACACATCCCCCACTGTACAAGGCAAAAACACGCTAGAGAACTATCTTACCTGACATCACACGTCACGGAATTATCTTATCTGACATCATCATAATAATTTATGCGTTTAAAGATTGTCATCGAGCCCATCTTTGTTGTGAACGAATGAAGGTTAAACCTTTTCTCCGCACACACTTAGCTCTGTGTGTGTGACAAAAAGGAAGAAAGATGGAACCCGTAAATGAGACAGAGAAATTACATAGAGAGAAAGAGAGTCAAGGAGAGAAAGCGACTGGCAAGCCAATTGTACCTCTAACAGACCAGCCTGCCGCCAGGCACAAATAAACCTTCCTGAAGCAGGTCTTCCCGCCAGCAGGAGGAAGAGAGGCGATAAATCTCCGCAGTTACGGTGAGGATCAGCCTGAAAGCAGCTACATTAATCAGTCACAATAAGCCGTCGTTAGCAGCTGGCGAGAGGGAGTGGGCCATGCCCCATTGAGACCTTTTTTTCAAGACCGACCCATCCCTCCTCCAGACACCATCGCCTAACCACTATCCTTCCACACACACACACACACACACCACACACACACACACACACACACACGCACGCACACACACCATCTGACCAAATACATACATACCCGTTCCCCGACTCATTCCCCCAAGTCCTCGAGTCCCCATAGAGGTTCCAGCGATCCCAAAACCAACAAATAAAAGGGCTGGAGCAACTAAATCAAATACTCCCCGCCCAGTTTGGGCAATAAATTTGATAAATCATGGCGATCCGTCGGTCGAGTGACTATACGGTTCCTTTACCCCCTGCTGACAGTCCCCGCCGGCAAAATTAGCCCTCATTTACATAGGCAACGGGATATCGAGGACATCCGATGCCCTCCCAGCCATACCAGGACCTTTGTGTGTGATTTCGTGCCGGCCTCCCGCTTGCTATTCCTTAGACAATCTATTCCTCGTCATCTTTCATCCCTCAGTCCTTCGCAACTTCTCTCCTTCCTTGTCCTTATTCTCCAGTTCTTTTCGCTATATTTCACTTCTTTCCTCTCTCTCCTCATCTTACATAATTCATCCCACATTTCGTCGCTTATTTTTCCCATTCTCTACCCTTCTTCTATTTCTATCATCTTGCTTGGTCTACGTCTTAAATCACTCTTCTACTTCTCCTTCCTCTTCTTTTTCCTCCTCCTCCTCTCTCTGCCCTTTTATCCTTTTGTTCAGATTCGTCTCTCTTTACTTTATTATTTCTTGATCTCTGAAGTGCAAACATCCGTCTGACCTTTCATCAAAAACCAGTTTATTTTCCTTTTCCCTTTTATTTCCTCAGTTTAATTTCATAACATTGGTCACCCTTATACAGTTCTTATGTTACAATCCTTTAATTTTCTTTCAAACATAACATCACAGTTTCACGCAGATATTCTTTATTCTCTAAGGCCTCATACTTAATACACAGCTATTAGTCCACCTACCGACTGGATATGACACTATATAAGGTGACCAGGTTAGTAATACTTCAGTATAACACCTCCTCTTTTATCCTCTCACTGTAGATGATTCTCACTGATGCATATTCTTTATGAAACCTCTGCAGAATTTCCTTTATAAAGTCCGTGTCTTTTTTTGATATGTTACTGATTAAGGTTGATATTTGTCACAACTCTGGCCTGATCCTTGTGTGGCAAGACAAACGCCAGGACACCATACCCAAGGACTGTATCACAGAGCTTCAAAGACTGAAGATTTAGACAATGAAGCGCCTAAGACCAGGGTCTAGTTTTGCATACCCTTGTGTTCAGAAAGTCGCACCGACGTGTTCATGGGTAGCACTGTCGCCCTCAAGGGTTGTACCGTCGTGTTCACGGGCCACACTATCGTGAAAGGTTGTACGATGGTGCTCAAGGGTACTACCATCGAGCGCAAGAAGCAGTACTGTCGTGCTCAAGGACTCGCAGCTACGAGTTCGCGTGGTTACGAAATCTTTTCCTGAACCAACACAAGCATTAACATAATCAGTCCTTGCACGTCGTCATCATCATCATCATCATCATTAGTGAACTGACTACATCATTTACCAACGCGTTCTCCAATCCATTCACCATCATTCACCAACGCGTTCGCCATTCCATTCACCATCAACACTACTCACTGCCCACCTCCACTACTCTGCCCGTCACCCTTATCCACCACGTAGCGTCCTGGATACGAATTCACTAGTTATTCAAGCACAGCAATCCTACGCAGAGCTGACTTTTCAACAAATTCATTTCTACGTTATCTCCTACAACTCTCGTGCCCTTTCCAACTGTTTAATCACAGGTCTTGTCTTAACACGGTTTTCAGAATTATTGAAGGAAATCAATTCAGGTTGTCAGACATTTTCTCACCTATACATGAAGCTTCATGCTCGAATTACTCCCCAGCATTCTTCTGGTCTTCTAAAGAATGCAAAAATATGTTCGCGCGACTATAAAATACTCTCGTGCAAACTGCATGACCATTCAATCATTTCGCACTGGGGCTCTAATTCATCGAAGAGTCCTCTAAATCATGCATTAAGTCAGTTTAAGCATGTAATTAAACTATTTTATTTAGTAAGATATTTCCCAAGGATTCCCTGGAATTACTTTGTACTGGCATCGCTCGAAATTCTATTTAGACAGAAAATGCTTTGCGATTTCCCTCCCGCTAATGCTCTCAAGTCAAGATGGGATGGCATGACCCCGAGGACCCTCCCTGATAAAATTAACGCCAATTAGGGTCGAGCTGAACACTGAATGGTAATTAGGTCTTCTCCAGGGCTTTAGCTGCCGATGCCATTGTGAGTTCTATTGACCATCACTTTCTCTACTCCGTACTGGCCTTCTTATCAGGAACCACTTATATAAGAAATCAGGAAAAATTTGATCTAAAAAATGTGAAATAGCTCACTTTTTTCTACATCTGTCTCGGTGATTCTACCAGTTGAAGATGGACAAACCATAACCACGTCTACAGGCGTTGCACTGCAGTATGTATCCAACAGACAGACTCCCCGGGTAGTTAGCCACGTTTACAGGTATCACATACATACGTTCGCCGCGTTCCACCAGAAAGGCTAGTCAAGTCTGTTACAGTTGTTATACTGTAAATGTCTGCCTTCTTCCTCCAGTACTCTCCAGAGGGCAAGAGCATTTCCATACATCCAGAAAATATGAATTTATATGGTCGGCCGTATCTATAGTAGGGCGCGAGCACACACCACGGCCACTTTTCCATGATGTATTATTCTCACGGCAATTTACTGTTGGCAATATATAATGGATTATTGAACGAAAACAATATCTATCTAACTATACGTAATATACATATATAAAGAAGCCTACCTTACCCTGCTCCTATGTTGGGCGTACCCCTCTCCAAGCTGCAGCAGCTTTGTAATGAGAGGGATCCTATAGCTGCGTAGCAGTAATGATATATATTCATAAACATGACCTGTCTGTTGCATCTTTTTTCCTTGAGTGCTACGATGAACTCCTGCTTGAGCTCGTCTGCTTGTCCACTCCCTTTAATATTCGAGACACATGACCTAAATATCAGTATTACAACACAACAAGAGTGATTGGCTGACACGCGCACGCCAAAAAGATCTACATATTTCCCAAGATGGATCTGTTGAAATAAAGGTTATCTATTAATTTTCACCATCACTGCACGTTTTGCTTTGTCTTCATATATATATATATATATATATATATATATATATATATATATATATATATATATATATATATATATATATATATATGTGTGTGTGGAGGGAACGAGGAGAAGAGGGAGACCAAATTGGAGGTGGAAAGGAGTGAAAAAGATTTTGTGTGATCGGGGCCTGAACATGCAGGAGGGTGAAAGGAGGGCAAGGAATAGAGTGAATTGGAGCGATGTGGTATACCGGGGTTGACGTGGTCAGTGGATTGAATCAGGGCATGTGAAGCGTCTGGGGTAAACCATGGAAAGCTGTGTAGGTATGTATATTTGCGTGTGTGGACGTATGTATATACATGTGTATGGGGGTGGGTTGGGCCATTTCTTTCGTCTGTTTCCTTGCGCTACCTCGCAAACGCGGGAGACAGCGACAAAGCAAAAAAAAAAAAAAAAATATATATATATATATATATATATATATATATATATATATATATATATATATATATATATATATTCATACTATCCGCCATTTCCCGTGTTAGCGAGGTAGCGTTAAGAACAGAGGACTGGGCCTTTGAGGGAATATCCTCACCATGCCCCCTTCTCTGTTCCTTCTTTTGGAAAATTAAAAAAAAAATGAAGGGATAGAGAGAGAGAGAGAGAGAGAGAGAGAGAGAGAGAGAGAGAGAGAGAGAGAGAGAGAGAGAGAGACTCTGGAAAAATATGGTTAAGTCGTAATAACAAAGAGTAAACATGAAAATATAGTCAGCAGAGACTTGATACTTTATTCCTGCATCCTACCTTGCAATAAAGAAAATCACCCTCATCTGTGTATATTCCACCTTGTGAGGATGGAAAATCGTCTAGCTAAGGATACAAAGAAAATTCAACAAATTCATCCTTCTCTGAGATTACATCAGCCAGTGGATCTCCCCTGAACCACCCTGCCCGCCTCTCTCTCTCTCTCTCTCTCTCTCTCACCCTTGAACCTGTCACCCTGACCAGAAAAACTGGAACCTGTCACCCCCAGGTCGGCCCACATCTAAGGCTTTCTACTAAGGTGTCCGATTACCTGTAGGTTTTTGTAGAGTTTGCTTATTCGAGTCGCGGATTTCTTTTGCTTGTATTGTCGAGTCTGACCGCTGCTTTTGTCGGGGGAAAATTGGTGCGTCAGGCTTCCCAATGCGATTACTAAGGGTACTGGAGATAGTAGGCTTAAGGACGGTACCCGGACATATTGTGGCGCATCCCTAGGTCATGATGTCTGCCTCTCTGTAAAAGTCTCTCTCTCTCTCTCTCTCTCTCTCTCTCTCTCTCTCTCTCTCTCTCTCTCTCTCTCTCTCTCTCTCTAACTTAAGTGACCTGGGGACTGAACAAGGGCTGAAATGAATTTTCTCGCCTTCCCAAAATCCACGTATAGGTAAGAACTGTCACCCTGTCCCGAGTCCTTCTTGTAACTAAGCCATCGTTACTTCTATAACGTACCCTCTACACACACAGGGTTAGTGATGTTACAGAGTAAGGGAAAGTAACAGGGTTAGTGATGTTACTGTGAGTATGACAGCCACAGTGGTGATCTTCATTAAGAGATGTACTTTGGGAAGGAAAAGCCTCGAACGGATCTCTCGTTCCTTAAGCTTGTTCAGGAGACTTTATGAATACGCTATCCTTGTACGAAACGAGAGGAGCCTTTTAAGTATGTCAAACTTACATCACTCCAATGCTGCAGAATCTGCCGACATGGCGAACGCAAACAGGTCATATGCCGTCTCGGGATGAGTCAATGCACGATCTTCACCCTCATCTACAACAGTGGAAGATGAGATGGAGGACACGACATCCCAGAGAGTGAAGCATATCCCAGATGTGGGGGAAAACCTGCCACGCCCGGGGCATAAGGAATGACCCCTTAAAGCTACCACTTTTCTTGCTACTACACTTCTCATCCCTAATACATGGCCCCTTCAGTAGTTCTACAAAAGTTAAAAGTTCTCAGAATATTCAGTCAGAATTCGTTTTTGTCTTGTGCATTTTATTGATCATCATCATCGGAGAATTCCAGCAGAAAATACAACGTTTCCGTGAGAAAGCAAAAACCTTTGACCAGACCCTTCAAAGCTTGGTTGTAGATCACTGTGGTGCTCAAGGGTTAAATTTGTTGTGCTCAAGGGTTATAATGTCGTGCTCGAAGGATGTACCATCGTGCTCAAGAGTTCTACCATCGTGTTCAAAGGCTATATTACTGCACTCAAGGGTCGTATTGTCGCGGTCCAGGATGACATCATGGTGTTCAAGCCGTACAATTGTACAGTCTTGCTTGAGGATCGTCCCGTCATGGTCAGGGAGTTGATAACATCTGTGTGAAGAAACAGACGCCTTCCTCTCAGCTGCAACAACCCCAGACAAATTCAAGCACTTGCCATCATCTTGTTCAGTAAAGTCCAACAGATAATCAAAAGTCTATAACCCTAATACATGAATATCTGTGTCTTTCTAACGTTTGCTTCTTTCTTTTGTAGATTTATTAAGCTCTGGAAATTCTGGGAGACATCTTCATACATCCTTTTAAACATCTTACACGTATGATCAGTTTCCCATGATAGGCGAATTACTTTCTGGATGTTTTCCGTCAACTTAGACAAGATTATAATGATGAAATTATACTTCAAGGAAGGTTGGGCGAGTGTGGCAAGCATTGCTGTAAGATCCTTAAAGAATTGTACATATGGCCAATTCCTTTCTCGATATATATATATATATATATATATATATATATATATATATATATATATATATATATATATATATATATAAGAACTGTTAGGCGTACCAACGAAAGGCAGTAACTGAAATCGCAAGAAATAATAAAAGATATATTTCACATTCAAAATTTCAAGAAAAATCCAACTTATCAGAGTACATGGGAGCTAAACTTCACCAATGATGCCACCGATAAATCAAAAGGGAATTGGAAAATCTAATCCTGGGAAATTAATTGGGAGTTTAAAATCACCGCTATGATAGGAGGGTTAGTCCAAACAAACACAGGAGAGTTGTATCCACGCCAAAATAGAAGAGCTGTGTCCATTGTAACATGGGAGGGTTGTATCTACGCTAACATAGTACGAATGCATCCAAGATAACACAGGAGGGTTGTAACCACGCTAAAATAGGAAGGTTGAATCCACGTTAATAAAGGAAGGTAATATCCACGTTGACGTGGTAAGGTAACATCCATATCAACACAAGGTAATATCCATGCCAGCATATGAAGATAACATTCAAGTGTCCACACCAACATAGGATGGTAACAGCCACGTTAATGGGAGAAAGTAGGATGCTAGGAACATCTAAATCACCTCACAGTGAGGCATAATCGAAAACGTATTTGGTCGCAGGATATATCTCACGGCATACAGATGTACAGGATCTATGGTTGGTCATGAGGATGTAAAGTTGATGTACGAGATCCAATCTACAAGAAGAGCTTCACGGGGGCCTGTGGTCCAGAAGATCTACAGTCTACAAGATCCTATCTATAAGAACAGCTGTGCAGGAGCTGTAATGTCCTCCATATCCGTTTATTTTTTTTTCCGTGTGTACCCTACCACCACCACCTGCTCCTCCTCCTCCTCCTTCATCCCTTCCTGCTGGCTTTTGCCTCCTCCACAGACGTCATCAGAGGCAGGAAACAGGGCTTGGCACGTCAAGGGAGTTGTCTTCGTCAGTTAGGTCATATATATGCTTATTTTATGCATATCATTTGTCTATTGCTGGAGCTGACAGACAGAAGTCTTTTGTTTATGGTTGTTTTGTGTGTGTGTGTGTGTGTGTGTGTGTGTGTGTGTGTGTGTGTGTTGCTGTAGGAGATGATAGGATGAGCAATACAGGATACAGGTATTTCTTCATTATCGACTGATAGGCTATGAATATATATATATATATATATATATATATATATATATATATATATATATATATATATATATAAATATATATATATATATATATATATCCCTGTCAACCTTTCAACTCTCTCTCCTTACTTCCCATTCCTCTCCTTATCATAATTCCCGTTTCTCTTTTTCCCTCCTTTAGTCTTTTGTTATTATTTATCTTTACTTTATCACTATGTTTCTCCTCCATATCCGTCATTCAGTTCCTACTCTCCCACTGGGTGCTACTCTTACCCTCCACTCTCCTAATACAGCTTATCAGCTGCCCTACGTACAGGCAGGCGTAGGAGGCAGGTTGGGGAGAGCACAGACTAATTTGCATATTCATATCCTATTTGTTTTCGACAAGTGGGTGCTTCAGCTTCGGCTGGTCGGTGTGAATAAACGAACAGACTGCAGGTTTCTTGTAGCGGGCAGCGGAGTGTCCTGATTTTTGCACTCTCGCGGAATGAGAGAGGGAGGGAGAGAGAGAGAGAGAGAGAGAGAGAGAGAGAGAGAGAGAGAGAGAGAGAGAGAGAGAGAGAGAGAGAGAGAGACCAAAGGGAATTTGGATGTATGTTTCTCTTAATGATTTCGGATTTACTGGACAATTCAGACATTCTAATTTCAGTTTAAAAGGTTCGGTACATCCCTGACATTATTCCACTCCGTTCCTCGAGAACCGGTTAATTCATGTACACTTGTAAGCTTGTGAATATATATATATATATATATATATATATATATATATATATATATATATATATATATATATATATATATATATTACCTGTATTTCATATAACGTCTTATCAACTTTAATGCACAGTTGTCTGATGATCCATTTTATATTTGCATATTTCCTAATTAAGAAGCCAGGTGTAACCAAAGTTGAGGAGGATATTTGCATATTGCATAATTTCTGCCAAGATTCCTTCCTTCGTCTCTGTCTCACGGTGTTTATCGACGTAAATCATTATCTCTCTCTCTCTCTCTCTCTCTCTCTCTCTCTCTCTCTCTCTCTCTCTCTCTCTCTCTCTCTCTCTCTCTCTCTCCCCTGGGTACGAAGTTCTGGCCTTAAGGGTGTTAGTATGAGGCCCTCCCTATCTCCCTCACCCATGTTGTTACCTATATGAAGCATGTTCCTCCCAGTGTTCTTGCTGCCTTTAAAGAATGTTCCTCCCCATGCTTTTGTTATCTCTATGAGTTCCATAGTTCGACCCTTCAGCACAACAAAGCAATCCTTGAGCCTTAAGCACGACGTTGCGACCCTCGAGAACCACGGTACAATCTTTGAGGACGATGGCACGACCCTATTAATCTGTCCCATAAGATTCAGGTCACAGGTCACCCTATCATAAGCTAAGGTCATATACTCGTGCACAACGGTCGTACCTTCGTGTTCAGAAGTCGTACATTCGTGTTTAAATGTCATACCGTCGTACCTCAAAGGTTGCGCCGTCGTGGTGAAGGAATCAGTGTTTGCTCATGGGAAAAGTGTTTAAAGCGTCAGGACCTTCGGATATTCTTCCAATTGTGTACCCAAAACATGAGAAATCCTGTCCTCTTAGCTGCTAGAGAGAATTAACAAGTCTTGTTTACAAAAGTATAATTATCATGTGTATGTATATGTGTTTATATTTCCAAAGAGTATACTAATACTGTATGTGTGAGGACAATTTTTTCGTTTGTTTCTTTGACGTATGTGCGAGCTAGTGCCTTTGTTAGTGAGGTTTCACAGTATGCAAATTTTCACATTTAAGTTTGCATGTTCGTGTAACTACCGTTTCGTACTGTACGGGAAAATAGATCTACACTCGTGGGGTCCCATCTCCTAAACTTCCTTCTACAGCCATGCATTAGGTTAAACTTCTGTATGCTGCTTATACCTTATAATCAAATTTATCGAATTCATTTACTACCCTTATGCTATAAATGTAATTCTTTTGCAATTACTCTAAAGTTATAAAAGTAATTCTTTTGCATCTTATCTAACAAGTTTCTTGTGAGTGTGAGTGTGTGTGTGTTAGGCGTCCATGTGTGACTCAACATGTGGTATAATTAGTGTATACACACTCAAGCATGCATTTTTATCCGTGTTTTTAAGGAAATATGTATAATTATAAAAGAGTTACCTCGCCCTAAGGCTGCCTTCATTATGCGTCAACCCTTCAACTATATGTGATGGAATATCAAAAGCTCAGAGCTTCACTGACTGCAATCATATCATCCATTTTACAAGTGGCATGTGCAAGATTAAAACTGAATCAGATCAAATATATTATCCTGGCTTTGCTTAGATTCATCTGCAATTAAAAATTTAATGAAATATTTCATTACAAATGTAATATAACTCTGTGAAGTGGGCAGCGTTACAAACCATGAGTCAGCCTAAGCCTATCCGGGATCGTACCCGATGGGTCCGAAATCCTGTACGTCGCAATCGGCCCAGATCCAACTCAGGTGTTCATCCTCTCGTAGGGGCTAATCAATAAATGGGTTCTTAGCTTATGCTGGTGTGTGTGTGTGTGTGTGTGTGTGTGTGTGTGTGTGTGTGTGTGTGTTTACACAGATAGGAGTAAAGACTTGGGACATATAAACACGGTTAATAAACGGGATAAAACAAGTGTAAAACTCTCTCCACGTAACAAAAACAATATATATATATATATATATATATATATATATATATATATATATATATATATATATATATATATATATATATATATATCATGCACAGAAAAGAAATCTGATATCAACAGCATCAACTAACACCACAACCTGTTAAACTCATCAATTCGTGCTTACATCCTCTTCAGAAATGGCTTCTTAGCCTTGGTCAAACGTCTGTTTGGAACAATGTGGCTCTGGGAACCTCCTCATTAATATGCAAAGCTAATGAATAAAACATATCAGAATGCAGAGTAGCAGTATGTGTGTGTTTACCGAGAAGCGAGAAGTGACTGAGGTCCTGCTCAGTGTACAGCCATTAATGCTGAGGAATCGAACTTCAGACCACTCGTATAGGTTATGATGAAATAAAGATTCAATTATTTCCAGGCTCTATGTTCCTTATCAAATGTCCATCCTCCTCAGTTTCTTCATTATCACTTGTGGCAGTTGCAAAAGCAGTTCGTAAAAGTGAAAATGGAATAGAAAATAGGTGTGCGTGGAAAGCGGGATGGCAAGATCAATAAACAGTCAAAACTGATATTTATGATAGTTCTCTCATGTCCCGGTTTAATCAGTCTCAGTCATTAATAAGAGGCCCTATCAAGAAAAAAATAATTGATTCAACGTTAAGAAGGATGATATAAGTAAATGATAATATAAGTAAGACTTTAAAGTCCTTAAAAAGGCCCCTCACTGTATGTTAAGTCAGGGTGACATTAGTGGATGTTGTCACTGAGCCATGGAACCATAGGGCCAGGTTCGGAGCGTATACTGGTCTTATCATACGATATTCAAATTCCTCGGCAGCAGCCAGCCCCCCTCGGGATTAAGGCAAACGAGCAACACATTACGGCAGCGTGTTGGTAACCTGTAATGGGGCTGTTGGCTCGATGATGGTTCGTCTCTCGACCGTTATCAGTTCAGAGACAAATACAGCGACCGCTCACCGTCCTCCCGTACACATTCAGTCTGAATACGAAATTATCAATCCTTTCCTTAACCCAAGAGTTTTTTTTCCATTTTTTTTTTTTTCTTGTAATATCCGGAAGGACATACAGTAAGGGGAGAAATGCGTCACGCCAGAAAACGAAATTCAATACGACTGGAAGGGGACATACCTACAAGGAGTTTGTTATATCTTGGATTCTGAATGAGTATAAAAGTTCGACGATTGGAAAGAGATTCGTGGGGCAATATTGTAGCTGATGCTGTACTCTCGTGGGGTAAGGACACGCTGATATAGCGTGTATGCCTTCTGTCTGTTGACAGTGATAAATGATATTATCACGGACTACTGTAATACTTAAATTATGAACACAATTACACACACATATATATATATATATATATATATATATATATATATATATATATATATATATATATATATATACATATATATATATATATATATATATATATATATATATATATATATATATATATATATATACATATATATACATATATATATATATATATATATATATATATATATATATATATATATATATATATATGCGAGATTTTCGACAACGCAATTCTTCTGAATAAACACAAGGTATTTTACCATTAATTCACACCACACACGAATTCACTGGGGCGTTAAGTGTAACCGGTAATGAATCGTCGACTCTAAAGCAGATTCGGTACTGCAGTGTTGTGTTGCACAATTAAACTGTTCGTTGCCCCTCATATTTTGGAAGGCTTTGCTGCCTAAGGTGCGCCCTCTCTTGAAGGGACGAAGCAAACGGCGTTTGTGTCGGTTTGTCTGTCTTTTTGTATCTCTCATTCTGTCTATCTAATCCTCTTCTTCTTTGATACCTCTCTCTCTCTCTCTCTCTCTCTCTCTCTCTCTCTCTCTCTCCTCTCTACATGCTAGCTGTTTCACAGCAAAAAGTCGTCGTAGTCTCTCTCTCTCTCTCTCTCTCTCTCTCTCTCTCTCTCTCTCTCTCTCTCTCTCTCTCTCTCTCTCTCTCTCAAAATCGATGGTTGTTGCAGGGAACAATTTCCGCCTGGCCAGATCCCCTGCTCCGAGTTTTCCTGGCCTTTGCAATCACCGAACCCGGCTCGCTCTCGTATGTGTTTCCATCCGGCAATTTGCAGCAACGCGGCTACTTTGATGCTATTCCAACAAGTTTACATGAAGTGAAGCAGAATAATGACAGGCCTTTAAGTGCCACTCTAGGCGAAGCGCTCCGAAGCAGGAGTCCAGCGAAGCGAGGTATCGTAGGGAGGAAGGGATGGGAAACTCAGCCCATGTATTGGACACGGGAAATGCCTCACATGCGATTCATATTGGTTTCGAGTCAGAGGCGAAGCCTTAAACGGGAGAATCATCGGAGGTATCCAGTGGACAGTCTGGAGTTTTTACTGTGTATGCAACGTATTATATCAATGCGTTAGTGGGAGTTGGACTATATATATAGCTTCCACCATCATATCTAAACCATTGCAGTTTCTTTACAACGTACGAGTAAGGTGTGTCCTCGTCTTTCATAAATGTTTTTCATCAAGGGAAACATACACGTATATATGAACAAGCCTTCATAGGTATAAGTAAAAGGCTCCTATGTTTAATTTAGGACGGTGTAATGTTATGACGTGAAGTGCTTACACGTATGGTCCCAATCATGTCACTGTGAGTCTGTTCCTCATCCTGTATTTCTTATAGTCCTTTTAGTAGACTATCTGAGTGTTTACTGATACTTCGCTAGTAGCATCTGTGGCGGGCTGTCTATCAGTCTATTCAACACTGTCTTTGGGTGTCTGTTAGTCTGTCTGGAAGTCTGTCTTCATGTGAGAAAAACTTACTTCTGAATACTTCCAACGAGATTTTGCTCTAGAATAAGCCTAGCAGATGAAGGAAGGGTCGTGTGAGAAAAAAGTTGTCAAACGTAAAGTGTGATATGAATACAATATGTTAGTGGAATGTCTGCCAGCACCCCAACTGGTGGATGAAGCAGAAAGAACTGGCAGAAACATGGGGCCAAAGGAATGAAACTTGACAACCACTGAAGTGCATGCTCACTGAGAGAGAGAGAGAGAGAGAGAGAGAGAGAGAGAGAGAGAGAGAGAGAGAGAGAGAGAGAGAGAGACAGACAGACAGACAGACAGACAGACAGAACAGAATGTCTAAAATTACATGATCACTTGAGGAAACGCATTTAGCCCTCTCCTATAACATACATATTAATATGTACCAAATCAATTACCACTTGGGAAAGACAAGAGTAAAAATCAGTTCGAGGTTCAACGTTCATATTCTAGTTTTAATAATATCTTTTCTCCTTGAGATTTCAGATGTGTTAAGACACCATAAACAGCAAATATCTTTTCTCTCGCAAATCCCTTTTATTGCACCAGCACTTGCAGTAGAAATGATCTCTTCTGTTTTTCATTGTATGAATCTGACGCAGCACAATTTTCCCAAGCGTAGACTTGGTTCACAATCTTATTATGAAACCTTTTGAGTCTCTAATATAACCTTTTCCAGGATTCAGTAGTAAGATATTTACCCGAATCTGTAACTTCTGGATATTCGTATTTTTTCATAGTTTGTATCGTTTGAATATTTTCTACATTCGAGTGTCTCTTCTTTATCATTCTCCTTTCTTTTGCATCGTTTTATAATCTGCTCTTTCCTGTTGCACTTACCAGCATCTATGCATGTCTCACCTTTCCCACGTTAAGTCATTCCCTACAAAGTTCTCGACATTCGTTCTAAACCACTTTCCCACAGTCATCATTTTCTTACTTTTTCATTTTCCCCATCTCTTTCATCCCTCTTCGTTATCTTTTCCTCTTATCTACCATCCCTTCATCTACTATCCTTTCTTCATACGTATCCACGAAGTTGTCTTCTCCGATCCCTCATTCACTCTAATTACTCTTCTTTCATATCAATCTTTCTTTCTTCCTCCTTTCCCCTCTATCCGTTCATCTGGTATGGTTAAATCGTCTCAGACTCTTTACCCGCCAGCTCTGACTAATGTAACATTTTTACGATCGTATGCACGAGTAATCCAATACTGGTACGTGAGGACCTTTGGAAGCTGTGCAACAAGTATTGGTTTCCCATCTGCATAAATTATTATCATAAATAGAATAACAGTGTAATCCCGAGCGGCGGTCATTTGGGGATGGGAATGATATTTCTTTGCGCTCACTGACTGATACCTGACCTTTAGATTTTCACGTCTATCAAGAACTTTACTGTTGAGCAGAGGTACACAGCTTGATGGTTCAGATCTTACATATGCCTCTATCAAAATGTAAAAAGGTGTCATATATATATATATATATATATATATATATATATCAAACTACAAAAATAAGCACAGGTTCTCTGATTTTCATATAATTTTTAAGCTGTACTTTTGAAGGCGTATAATTCTCTTTATAATCGTAATTCGATAACAGATAATATCGAGATGTTCTCGCTGATGTTTGTTGAATCCGAGGCCATGAGTTAGATAGGTAAAGACCGGCGTGGGTAAGCACATCGGCCTAGGGAGGTCCAGCAATCCTGAGGTAAGCGTCTGGGATAAGGCACTTCTCCCAGTTCTTATCCCATCATCTAGCAATACTCAGAAGATACAGTTTCACGTCCAAATATCATACTCATCTACCTGCATCACATGTATTTATAATTTTCAATAACTTCATGCAAAGAAAAATCCCTTTTTGCCATCATACTGATAACTACCTACAATACATCAACAATAACTGCAAACTAAAATTATTCTCCTCTATATCGGGGCTGACAATCATTAGGCCATACAACACTCCTGACACAAACAAGACTTCAAATTTAAAGCTCTGTTTTGAAAATCTAAACCATCACAGACAACTTCGCTACTTTGTTAATAATGCGAAGATCACATGACGCTATACGGTGAATTTCGGGAACGTAATCAACCAGAGAAGATAGCAAAAGATGGTCCTTAGGCGTAGGTATTATGTGAAGGTTATGTCCTCGAGATCGCAAGGGACAGAACCGTTCCTTCCTAGAAGGACACCCTGAGTAATTCTTTACGATGGTTGAGGAGTGACCATTATTCCATGACACACATAGATATGTATGTCTCTTATCCTAAAAATATAGCCAAGGGCTGGATTAGCGCAATGGGTGTGCAGACGGTGTTGGGGAACTACAACGTGTGTGGCAAATCGAGATCAATCTTTGGCCAAGGAAAGAGGAGGGATTTCCTCTGCTTTTCGGATTTTCATCAGAATTATGTGTATGAGTGTGTGTGTCCGTAAATATATATATATATATATATATATATATATATATATATATATATATATATATATATATATATATAAACAGAATATGTTGGTAAATTTGCATGATAAAACCATTTGCAGCTACTTCTAACATGAGCACGAATCGTTTGTTTGTACAAGAGCCTACCGTTACAGACTCCTCACAGTCTCTACAAGTATCACCTGATAGAAAAACCAAAAGGAATACTCTTTAGTTGGTTTGCGAAATTACTGAGAGTTGTACAAAAAGGGAGGGGGGGGGGGGCTTCCTAGGAGAAAGCATTTCACCTAAAACAACGCTGTGATAGCTAGGTTAAGAATCTCAACCATTTCCACCATCAAATGAAGAGTTATGAGTCCTTTCATTTTACGGTTGATGTGGATACTTAAAGACGACTTGAGGTAGATAGTTAAGTGGATATCATCCATGGCGTGAAGGAGAGATCTCTTTACCCCTGCCAAAGAATTTAAAGTACCCGGTACCTTGCGAGAGTTACTTGAAGCACAGACAATACAACCTCTAGCCTTACTCTCTCTTTCTGAAAACAAGGCGACGATAAAATCATAACTAATGTCAAGAAATATACACTAGTTGACGCATTCTGGCCTGTAATCTACAGAACAGAGTTTCATAATGAACGGACATGATACGATTACAAATAATTTATTGTATTTATATATACAATGACATGTGATGATGGCTTATAACACTTGGAACGTCGTAATACAGAATGTGGTTTTTAAAACAGCATGGAGAACACACACACACACCCACACACACAATATATATATATATATATATATATATATATATATATATATATATATATATATATATATATATATATATAATCTTACTGTTATGTATGATGAACTGAACCTACAGCCCACCACCCAGTCAAGCCCTAACTATTACGTGGTTCCCCTGACTACATCATACCCCCTAGTCCAATCCAATGAGACACCGTCTCCCCATATGTACCGCGCGTTCCAATTTACTTTATCCCACGCTCTCTCTCTCTCTCTCTCTCTCTCTCTCTCTCTCTCTCTCTCTCTCTCTCTCTCTCTCTCTCTCTCTCTCTCTCACTCAAACACACACACACACACACACTACACAAACAGGACCTCCCCCGCCTGTTGAAGATGTCGGCCGGTGATGTGCTGTGTTCGGCGATGTCTAGGGTTACTACATCCACCGCCTATCTCTCTCCCCTTCTCTCTTCCCACTTACTCACGACCCAGCTTTCAAGCAAGTCCTTACAAGAAACCGTGAAAAGTTGTGAAGTGGGTCCTGGAGTGTGTGAAGCAGCACTATACGGCTCGAGGAGGTGCCAGATCGATGTGAACTTAACAAAAAAATACGAAAATACATGCAACTGTTCTGCTACTCTCTCTCTCGCTCTCTCTCTCTCTCTCTCTCTCTCTCTCTCTCTCTCTCTCTCTCTCTCTCTCTCTCTCTCTCTCTCTCTCTCTGACGCGTATAGATGAGTAACATGATTTTGGGCTTAATCTTTATAGACTAAGTTTTTTTTTCTCCTTTCACATGTGTGTATCTCGAAATGATAGTCTTTTTTTATTCTAACTGTTTCAAAAGGAAAACACAAACCTTTGTTCACTGTGTATATCTACATTAGTATCGCTTATATCTTTTGACATCTGAGCAGATAACCTTAGATGACATCATAACGTACACAGAAAAAACAGAGAAATCCTGACATGTGTTATGGTATATCTAATGATGGAGTTAAGTTCAGAACAAAACTATGCAACGAGATTCCAGCGTAATCCAACAACATTACCAAAGAGAAGAGAGAAACCATTCCTGCTCCATATGAAAACTAAAAACAGTAGTCTGCATTTATAATCCAGTACATATACCACCTCTCCGGAATTTGGTAAATAGAAAAATAATGATCTCACTTCAGATAAAATTAAAGAAAGAAACCTTTTCTCACGTCTGTCTAAACTAGAGGTTTTGTTTCAAACTTCAATTCAACTCAAAATTTCCCGAAAAAAACTTTCCACCAAGGCTTAAGATCAAAGTGTTCTTTGATGGGAGGAATCTGGAGTAGGTCTTGGGAGGGATTGTGGAGAGGTACTGGGGCGCTCGTGTATAAGTTTCTCAAGCAGATGTGAAGGAGCGGAGGAGTGGTGTCACACGAGGACAATCCCAGACCAGATGAAGTAGATCTTGAAGTCTAAAGGGTTTCCAAGTGCCTGTTAGGCCGTGTGGGAAGAGATGAGACGTGGTGGGCGTCGTGTGGAGGCGGAGGAGGAGGAGGAGGTGAGATTTCTGGCCACGCGGGAAGATATCAAGCAAGTACTGGGAAGCTACTGGGAATGTTAGAGATTTTGTTACGTCGAAGTGATGGTAAAAACAAGATTCAAAATGCTCGTTTTTATTCGAAAATACATACTACAATTCACACACACACACACACACACATATATATATATATATATATATATATATATATATATATATATATATATATATATATATATATAAGGTGTATGTGTGCGCATGTGGGGAGACGGGATTAAACGAAAAAAAAATGAATAAGAGAATAGACAGGTAAAACTGACGGACAGGTAGAAAAAGGCATACAGGGAAGGAGGTATGGTTGACCTGACTAACAACAGTGGGCCGCAATTACCTCCAGGCTTCAATAGGGTCACCCCAAGGGGTGCGACGTGTAACCCCCATGGGGTAGAATCCAACAAACGTACACACCCACATCACCTCCAACCCCAGTAGGTGTTGAAGGTGGTGGCTCAGTAGAATTTGGGCAAGCTACAGGGTGATATATATATATATATATATATATATATATATATATATATATATATATATATATATATATATATTATCTATTTTTTTCTATAAATTTCGTTCCAAAATTATTGGCGTGATGAGTATTCTTGTTTGCGAGATAATGATGGAAATGTTTTTCGTGGCAACTTGCAAAAAAAAAATGCCTTTCCATGAATAATATTCATTTGGTTCATTACCAGGAGATAAAAAGATTTCATTTCATTACAAAGTACAAATAACCTTTATCAAGATTTCCAGAAAAATTGTTGAGGTATGGAATAGGGCAAAGGAAAATTACACAGAAACATGGAAGCATGTATACATATACATGGAGAGAGAGAGAGAGAGAGAGAGAGAGAGAGAGAGAGAGAGAGAGAGAGAGAGAGAGAGAGAGAGAGAGAGAGAGAATTAGACTGAAAAAGCATAGAGCAAATAAAACATTCATTCGAACACACAGACACACACATAATATATATATATATATATATATATATATATATATATATATATATATATATATATATATATATTACATACATACATACAAACATGTGTTGTTTTGCAGAGGTTAAAAGACGGGGCAACACAAGCGTAAGCCTCTCTTCCCGTAACGCACGAAGAGTAACCAAATACTAATCACATACACATTTAAACCGAGGACAGCAACGCCTCCAGTACCCTCAACAGCACACCCTCCCCCCCCCCCAAACACCACCACCCCTCCATCAGGCAATAGGGAAGGGAGTCAGAAGCGAGTGTCTGGGAAGGCAATTTGCATTCTCATTTGTCTGGGAGTGACAACATGTGTGGCTCTCTGAGCGCAAAATTGTGATGTTTCGTTCTACTGTATTTCAATAGGTTTTGGAGACCTGGGAGTCTGCCGGAGTTCTCTGTATGGAGGGAAGTGGGCATACGTGTGTGTGTGTGTGTGTGTGCGTGTGTGTGTGTGTGTGTGTGTGTGTGTGTGTGTTAGGTATGAATAGGTCTGTGTTATTTTTCTTTCTGATGTTTCTTATTTCCTGTTGCTTCATTTGTCAGCCAGAGTTCGTAGATCTCTCTCTCTCTCTCTCTCTCTCTCTCTCTCTCTCTCTCTCTCTCTCTCTCTCTCTCTCTCTCTCTCTCTCTCTCTCTCCCTGAGCTCGACCGTGTTTGTTTACCCTCCCCCAGGTGAGTCAAGGAGCAGGATTCGAGGCTTTGGTTTTATTGGCCAACCACTGGAGTGGTAGCGTTTGGTCTGTTTATTCAGGATACTGGACGATTCTCTCTTGAGAATAGGTTAAAAGATCACTATTGTTCATTTAGCTTTCATAAGTGTTACTTTTAATCTACTATGATTAGCCTTTAATCACATTTTTGTCGGTATTATATCAAATGATTGATTAAAAAATCTTTATGAGGCTATACTGTCTTCTTTATAATATCCGAGTTTTATCCAAGCAGTCATTCTACAGTGTTGCATATATCTTCAACCAGTTCAGAAAAAACAAGTGCCGAATAAATCTAAAAAAAAAAAATAAGAGAATGTGGAATGGTGGATATAGGTGGGGTGGGGTGGAATGTACACTGCAAGAAAATGTGTAAAGAGGAAAAACGTTGGTGGGAATAGAATCTGGAATAAAGGATGATGTAGAATGGAACGTGCAGTGATGGAGAACAAGGATGATGTGGAATGGAACACGAGGGAAAATGTGCAGCCCTGTAACATATGCAACTATTAGGTGATGACGCGTGTAGTCATCGCAAATGTGGAGAAGCTGGGGAATGAAAAGTGGAAGAAATTGTAAAATAATGGAGAATATCTAGGGATGGAAATGAAAATTCATATGAAATGTGAAGTGATGGAATGTGTGAAGAAATAAGCGCGGCAGGGCAAGGGAGAGTGTTGGTGAAGGGCATGAAGTACTGAGGAATGTGAGAAGGAAGTGGAGAAGGATACAAGACAAGTGATCGAGTTCGTAAGTGGAGTCTTCCCAGCGAAGAAGTGATGAAGGATGCTTTGCAATAGGATATATCCCTAGCTACAGTTCAGGGGAAGGATGTACCCTTTGTTACGGCTCGAGCGAAGGGCGTACCCCTAGTTACGGCTCAGAGGAAAGATATAACATTTATCGCAGTTCAAGAAAGGGATTAACGCCGTGTTAA